>NW_019392838.1:1294312-1324903 GCF_000648675.2 Cimex lectularius | reverse complement strand
TTCTCGCTTTCTTTTTTTGCTCTCACACTCCCTATCACCTGCTCTCTTTCTCTATCCTTCCTTCAGCCCATCTCGCTCTATTCTCTCTCCCTCTCTCTCTCTCTCTCTCTCTCTCTCTCTCTCTCTCTCTCTCTCACACACACACACACACTTTCTACCGCTCACTTTCTTATTTCATCCTATCTCACTCTATTCACTCTCTATCAAGTTCTTTCTCTCGCTTTCTCTTCTCTCTTTCTGTCTCTCACTTAATTTAACCTTATTTTAATCCGCGATCATAACAAGATTTCTACTTTCTTTTTTTATATAATCTACAATCCAAATCATCTTCGATGAATTTCTTTTTTCTTAAGTTATGTTGCCGTGAAAAACGTGATAATTTTGTTTTCATCACTTTTGAACGATCACAAATCAGTAATTAGGTCTATACTAATAAAGATATTTAGTGAATTTATTTTCTCCCCCTCCATATAAACAAACCGAATTCTCCTCCCCTCCCCTTGTAAAATGAAATGAACATAAATCAAACTTTAAAGTGTCCGTTAATTTCGGCCCGTTTAGGGGAAGAACGCGTGGCCCCTTTATTAAGAGACGACTAGAAGGGGACATTTTCCGAAACGTTAACCATATTCAGACGCAATATGCCGACTCGACTGAACAGTAAATCTCGACCTACCCTGAATTATCCCTTGTTTACAACCCCGGGCATTTGGCTCATTGACTCCTTTCCTATTCAATACAATTACAAGATATCACTTACGGAAAGATGAAATTTTACTCTTTCCCCAAGGGAGTAAAACGGTCCACCGAAACAGAAAGAAACGCCAGCCCATCTTCCTAAAGAGGGTTTTAAATTGTACATAATTGTGATTTATGGCCTTCTTTTCAAAAATCAGTCATTGTTCCAACCATATATTGTGTGTAGTGAATGTTTTCAGCACTCGAGAGATTGCTTTTTCCCGGAGTACCTCTATATTTGCCTCATACCTGACGCTTTTATCCACTACTTGAGTATTTCTATCTCAATCCATTTTTCTAACTTCAATTTTCTGGTGTTATGGTTCATTCCTATGGACTGCCCTTTTACTGTCTAGTTGGTCAGCCTATTTATTTCTATACCTTCATGTCCCGGAACCAACCTCGAGGAACTTGTCTTCCTAGGGCCATTAGCTAATTTAGTCACTTCAATACTAGTTCATATGTTTATGGAGATACCTAGATGTCCGAAAGGGATCTATAAACTTTCATTTTCTTGCTTATCAACTCCTGTGACAGAGTTGGATTGCATGGACCTCTATTTGGTATATAGTTGAACGTCCAAGGGGTTTTGCTATGGCGTAATTCGACCCCTTTACCCCTACAATATCTTTGATCCATCCTGAAACTTTGGGTTGCCTTTCATTCAACCATCACTGTTATCTATGATCACTTGGAAGGCTGCGGTAAACTGTTGACGATCCGTTGACAATTTATGAACGGTTCACATTCAGCACATCAAAACCTTGACCAAAAATTGAACGATTATAATATAGGTTTTTGCCATAATAATTAATCTTCTTCGTACATAACATACAACATGAAAATTAATAACAATTAAAATTTTTTAAACTTAGCTATAAATAAATATAATAAATGAATGGTTCTTTTATTAATTCGCGATTTTTTTTTCAATGAAAAATTATTTTACGTTAAAAATTCTTAAATTTTTATTTACTTTTAATTTTAGTTGATATTAATTTTCACCTTTTTAAGTTAAAATTAACCTTTTTAATTTTAAATTAGCTCTTTATCTTAAAATTAACATTTTTCAAATTTCACATTAACTCTTGTTAACTTTAAATTAACCTTTATTAATTTCAAATTAACTCTTTTTAACTTAAACTTAACATTTTTTTAATTTCAAAATAACGCTTGTTAATTTCCAATTAACCCTTTTTAAAGCATTAAAAAATTGGAATGGTATGAAACGGAAGTTCATAAAGTAAATTGCTTGTATATTTGCGATCTTTGTTTAAATGTAAATTAATTGATCTTTTAACACCCTTATCAAAATTAAATGTAATTAAATTAAAAATTAAGAATTAAAAATATTATACAATGGAATCTAATATAAAGTACCAATCTGATATAAAGTACCATATGAAAATTAATTATGTACAATTCAAATTAAAACTTACATAAAATTAAGTATCAATTCTTTTAAAATAGGAACGAGTCCTTACATAACATACAACATGAAAATTAATAACAATTAAAAATTATTTAAAATTAGCTATAAATAAATATAATAAATGAATGGTTCTTTTATTAATTCGCGATGATTTTTAAATGAAATATTATTTTACGTTTTTAAAAATTCTTAAATTTTTATCTACTTTTAATTTTAGTTGATATTAATTTTCATACGATTTTACGAGATCAATTGTCCTATACTATTTTTACAAAATCTCTAATTAATATAACGATCATTTGTTTTTATATTAAATGTCAATTTTTATATTAATTTTTAATTTTAAATATTAATTGTAATTAATTATTCTTACTGTCTTCGAAGCGCCCAATTATTTTATATTAAAAAATTCCACCGTATACAGGAATATTACGGTACATCATTTTACATCGTCATTTTACGACTTTAAAGAAAGGATTGATTTGATGTTATAAATGGTTAGTTTGAAGTTCAAAAATATTAATATTAAACAGCGTTAATTTGGAACTTAAAAATGTAAATTGAAGGAAAAAAATTTATTTTGAAAATTTGAAGTTGAAAATGGTCTTTGGTTAATTTGCCGGAATAAAGCTATGAACATTTATTACGGAAAATTTACCCTGAAGATTTAGCCCCTGAAAACTATAAATAGAAAAACTTGTTCCACCCAGGTATCTCTATAATTTTGAAACTATAAAAGTGCGGAGTCCAGTTTCTAATAAAAAAATCTCACCTTTTTTTATAATGTTTCGACCTGTTGACGACGACGATTTGTCGAGCATTAGACAGCATGGAGAGACGTTGTATTAACCACCCCCTTCTACCATCCCATCTGTAATCCGTAACTTTTAATTTATTAGGATTGACTGTAATAAGAAGGTACAAAAGAAACCACAATACAAACAAGGAAGAAATAATAGGGCTCAGTGGACATCCTTGTTTCAGTCCTAAGCACACCTAGAACCTGAGAATTCTGAGACATAGAAACAAAAGTTGTTCTCTCAGTTATTTATAGGTACCTAATTCATGCACTATTCTAAAATTATATTATTATATTTATAATTCATTTTACACAAAGGAGTGTTTATTTCAAAGCGATATTGATTTGAACAAGCATAAAAACCAACTTTTATATCATTGTCACTATAATCTCACAGTTACTGGTTAATCCTATACTTCAATACGGTTCCAGTGTAATTTCAAAAGCGATACATTGTTATCTCTAAAGTTATTGTCGTGTTACTCGGATAGAATTGTTAACGGAGGCTATAACCGGAGTTTTGTGCGGGGGCGTGGGGTTGACCAGGGTGAGTGGTAGTGACGTGGCCAACAGCTAATGGCTCGGAAACTGCCCTCCACCGCAGGTTGCTCGCTGTATCACATACACAACACTGGCAATTAGTCACCATCCCACCCAAAAGTAGCTTCAGGAAAATATCTTTTTTCCCCCTTTTCCCGAGAGAATTTACAACGTGACTTAACGGAATGGCATTTCGATTAAAAGTAAATAAAACATTGTTTTATTTTTGTACATTTTGTTGACCATTTTATTTAAAAAGTCGTATGTTTAAAAATAACCACAGTTTAGGCTGCCTAATCGTCACTTGGAGACAAATGTCCTTTATCGACTAAACAAAAGTCAACCCCTAAATCTAAATGACTTATGCTAACAAGTCTTTACAGTCTATCTTAAAACTTATTCCATAGATATAATCACTTCCCATAAATTAGCCGGAAAATACGAAACATTTATTATTCATGAGGAAAGCTACTACGAAACTTTTACTATAGTGCAGAATCATCCAATGACGATCAGTTCTCCTTAACATGGCCGAAAAATGGGTTAGTTAAACTAACATACCTATTTAATGCTGCAATCAGGCTAAAATATCTCAACATCTGGAAATTCACAGAAGTCATTATGATACAAAAACCGTAGAAACCGCCGAACGAAGTCAAACCATATAGACTAATATCGCTATTACAGACTGACACAGAGCTATTACCAACGTTATTACTAAAAAGAATAAAACCTAATTTGTAATTCGGAGTCGCTGATATTCGAACCCGGACCCTAACAGATATGAGCCACCGTGTCTATGCTTCAACACCTACTTTACTTTTAGGTCGTGAATAATCAAAAACCGGATGAATTGATCGATTGCTATAAGAATATGTGTTTTAATCACATCCTTATCAAAAAGAGCTTGAATTTCCAGTGTTCGCACGAGCAAAGGAACGTGAATATTGGCATTTCTACTTTGAAGAATGGAATTTACTTACATTTCTAGAACGTAAGGTTTTCAACAATATCATAGTCGGAGGTATCCGCACGGTTCAATACCTCTTTCTTGATGTGTCCCTATTGCCCTTTTTCCATGCCGTTTCACGGAAATTTTAATAACTTCGAAAGGTTTTTCATACGAACTGCTTGAAAATCTATGTTATTTCCTGTTACAATTTTATTTCTACGTATATTATTTTATCATTTTAATTGTTTAGAGTAATAAAGTCGTTTTTCGCACTCAAAAGTTCTGGGAAGCCTTTTTCTTATTTACTGTTTTACGATCTTTGCTCTATTTAATCGACCCAACGAAGGGGCAATGTCTCATGGGACCTAAACCCCAACTAGGCACACCAGAAAGTGTACTACAGATGAAGCTGGAATCCAAAGAAAAAACGCACTGGACGAAACAGCACGTATGAGGCAATCTAAGATGTTTATAAATCACAAAAAAAAAGAAAACTAAAAAACTGCTCTAACTCAGAATGCATAATGGACCTCTACACCGGCCAATGTCCTATTAACTACCGTCCAAAGCTAGAACAGAAAAAAATAAGAGTCTCAGCTTGCTGCCTTTGACCCATCAGAGGAAATGTTCCGCTGTTTCTCCTTCCTGTCTTATTTCTGCTGCTTCGAGGGTATATGCCTATGGAGTCTGCAGTGCCCAGTTTGCAGTCCTACTATCATTCTATGCCTTACTCATCCTAGGATTAGTAATTCTGCCGATAGTTTTTGCGGTGTTCCTTTGACCGACTTGTCAAATTTTTCAAAACGAAATTGAGGAACACCAACAGAATGTCGCTCGATTGGGGGAAAATAATAGGTCCGAGAATAGAGGCTTGAGAAATACCAGCAGTAATACTGCACGGTTGGGAAAAGAATGGGTCCAAGGATTAAGCAAGGTACAACAAAAAAAATAATGTCAATTGTTATTGACAAAGGTGGATCGACGTTATGTAGTATTCATTAAATTCACTAATTTCATGGTCCGCTTGACCAATTAATATATTACAATTAATTAGGGTTTTTAGTTGAGATAAAAAAGTCAATGGGACGAGCGGGATTCGAACCCACGATCTTCGGCTAGATACGCAGCTGCTCTACCACTTGAGCTATCGTGACCTCGATCCACTCGGACACCAACTTCCCATCTCAACCCACCCTTTAAGTTTTGGTGGTTTTCAAATGTCGTGTAATCGTGAAAAATGGCAAAAAGGAGGGAAAACTCAAAAGGTGGGGTTGAGATGGGAAGTTGGTGTCCGAGTGGATCGAGGTCACGATAGCTCAAGTGGTAGAGCAGCGGCGTATTTAGCCGAAGATCGTGGGTTCGATCCCGCTCGTCCCATTGACTTTTTTATCTCAACTAAAAACATTAATTAATTGTTCTGTACTATATGCCTTCCGGAGCATCAGCAGCAATGTAGCTCGGTATGCAATGTAAAAGGGATGGTTCTGAGCCCTCCTCATCCGCGACACTCAATGGTTAGATAGACGTTATGATAGGAAATACATTTCTTTTCCTTATCCAAATATACTTTAACGAGTTTATAATTTTGGACAAATAAAAACATAACACAGTTTAATTACATGCAGGCGTCTATGTTAAATTCTATCCATTATATTTAGTGGTCTATTGACCAAATTACTTCTTTCAATTAATTAATATTTGTATGTAAGGTTTTGGTTGAAATGAAAAAGTTAGTACCACGGGCGGGATTCGTACCCACGACCTTCGGTTAAATACGCCGCTGCTCTAACCACTTGAGCTATCGTAGTTCGAATCCCGCTCGTTGCACTAGCTTTTTCATTTCAACCACAACCTTACATAAAAAGATTAATAAATTGAAAAAAGTAATTTGATCAATCAGACCACTAAATATAATGGATTTAATTAGTAAAATGAAGTATAACTTCACTAACAGCTCCCCGTGGCCACTTCACATGTCGCCGAGAATCGAATCCTGATTACACGACATTTGAAAAATGGAAAAAATGAGGGAAAATTTGAAAGGTTGTAGGTTGAGATGGGGAGTTGGCGTCCCAGTGGATCGAAGTTACGATAGCTCACGTGCTTAGAGCAGCGGCGTATTTAGCCGAAGGTCGTGGGTTCGAATCCCGCTCGTGGCACTAACTTTTTCATTTCAACCAAAACCTTACTGTTGACGCCCAAGAAGCTTCATTTTTGTTGTTTTCGGCTGACCAAGGTTCGCCTCGGGAGGCCCTGTTTAAATCGCTGAGAGCCCTATTGTTTTTATTTTGGCAAGCGATAACGCCGGTATCTTCGGCCTTTGCACGGGAGTAAATTAGTCTCTCGCTTGCCTAGGTCAGCACAAGACGCACCGGTTACCGAATCGATTATCGAACCTAATATCGATTTTCTTTGGACCTTCACCATCGATTTCTTCTGTTCAACACCCTTGTCGTCACATCACCGATCTTACGGACTACGTCAACTGTTTCGTCATCCGGCTCTACAGACACCTTCGTCGAAGTGGAACCCAGCAGTAACCTCCATCTCAACACCGCTTATTTCGATTGCTGGGAGAAGCGAGGAGTCATCCCACCAAGTTTACCTTTTAGTTTTTTTTTTTTTTTTTTGGCTTTTGTTTTTTAAAACCCTGGCCAGTAGGTTTGCTTATGAATTATTTTGGATAATTAAAGAAATTTCTTTTAATTTTTTGCTTAGTGTAAATAAATTTTAAATATTCAATTTTTACTTTAAAGTATTATCAATCTCCCCTTTCTTTTTCCCAAAACCTCTTAAGTATAATACATAGTTGCCACCTTTTTTAAAAGAGAAAAAAATTGAATGGTACCTCTTGAAACTGGTACGGAAGTTTGCAGGGTCAATTAAGATCCGCCCTTCCCCCCAACACTTACATAAAAAGATTAATTAGTTAAATTCTATGTTAAGAAGTTGTGGTATGGCGATATCAACGCAACAAGGTACTCCTATATTTTCCGTTCCATTCAAACTGTTAAACAAAACCAATTATATAGTTTTAACAAAACAAGATCATTTATATGTTGAATTTTTTCTTTTTCAAGTTTAAATTTTTAACTTTCTTCCATAAAAACCGCCTTTACCCCTCATTGACGGAGAATTAAAAGTTGAACGGTACGGCAATTTATTTTTCTTTCCTTATAATTATGCCGACGAATAGAAAAGTCAGGGTATCTCCGGAGAGGAGGGTTTAATTTGTAAGTCGGTTGGTTGGGCTTGATCAATGTGAGAGTGGGATTGTCACCAGCAGACCTCCAGCCGACCGTAGCCCCCTTCTACGGCTCAACTAACATTATACCCCAAGTTTATTTCTCCTTTCCTTTCTCGTTCCTTCACCAACGGATCAATTGTCTACACCATTCTTGTTGGGGCGGCATTAAACATATTTTCGCATGTGAGTCTTTTTTTTAGACATTTTGCACGTTCAAACGGAGCTTCTTTTATTACGTTTTTTTGGCTTACAAATGAAAGCTTGGCTGTAACTTATAAAGTAGTAATTTTGCCATTACTTACTTAAGGGGATGACTGAAGAGGATCAAGCCCGATTGGCTTCCAAAACTTCAGTTTGAACGTTAATACACTGATAAGGATACGAGGATACGAGTGGGTGAAACGTAAACCTAACTGGTCTTGTGTGTATAATAATAATTTTAAAATTAATAGTTGGATATGCCCAGTTTTAATAAATGCAATAAATACAAAATGTAGGAAAAACAGCAATAATAAAAGTAGAGGGAAAAAAGTCATTACAGAACCATTGCAGAAACTATCAACAGAATTTCTAAACCTAGGATTTGTTAGGTCTAGAATGCTAGACTGCGAACTGGACACCGCAAGCTCCGCAGGCATATATACTTAGATCAGCAGAAATAAGATACCGGAAAATGTCCTCTGGTCCGCTGTCTGTGATTCCGACTGCTAGGAAGTCCTGAAATATAGTCAATAAATATCTAAGCTCCACTGACAAAATGTTAGTCAAAGAACTATCGGAAGAACCTCTAAGCCTGGGATGTTTTAGATCTAGAATGATATGTGGACTTCTGACAGGACACCGCAGACTACGGAACCATATAGACTGGGATCGGGATTGGAAGAGGAAGAAGAAACAGCGGAACAAGACTTCTGATGACATGTATGTCTATTGGCTGAGACCAGAATTGTTTCCATTTCAATTTTTATCCCGGCTTTGGTCCGTCTTCTTTGGATGGTTGTTAAGAAGACAGTGGCCGGTGTAGAGACATAATTTTCATCATACCTTCTGCGAGGGGGAGTGAGTGAGAGTGAGAGTGAGAGAGAGAGAGAGAGAGAGAGAGAGAGAGTATGAGAGGAGCGGGGACGGAGCAGTTCCCATTTCTTTAGATTTAAAGTTTATAAATCGCTAAGATTGTCTCATCCCGGTTCTTTCTTCCAGTGGGTGGGTTTGTCTCACTCAAGCCATTTTTCTAGCTACATTCACCACAAAGTTGGTCAACAGACCATCGCAGAAAATATCGGTAGAACATCTAAACCTATGCTTGAGATCTAGATTGATAGTGGGCTTCTGACTGGATACTGCAGACTCCAAAAGCATATAGACTTGTTTTAGCAGAAACAAAACAGGAAGAAGAAACTGAGGAATATGATCTCTGCTGGATCAAAGACAATAAGCTGAGACCACTATTGTTTCTCTCCTAATTTTGCCCAGTTATTCTAGGGTAGTTAACACACAGTACACAGGCAGATTTTCTCAAATCGTACTTGATGAGGGGGAGTATGCTTTAGTCTTCTTTTTTGAGAGATTTATAAATATCGTAGCTTGCCTCATAGCTGGTGTGTATGTCCAGTGCTTGAGTTTTTCTTTAGATTCCAGCTCCATGTTTAGCACACTTTCTGATGTGCCTAGTTGTGATTTAGATAATAATGGGGATTGCACAGTAGACCGACATTGATCGCAAGGTCTTAAAGAGGCCGAGTCCTTTTAACCTGAACCTTAACCCTGTGTACATCTTTCTTCATTCAGTCTTGTTCTCCATTTTTGCGCCTATCTTAGATAGGCTGAAGATGTTCTTGGATATCTGTCTGTCATTTTATTAGATTTATGGGGGTTATTAGGTTTATAGGGTGTTTGGATTCGGGTTAGAAGACAAAACTGCTGTATCATCCAACTTAAAGTTATTACTGATAGCGTACATCTGTGGAGCCAGAAGGCTCATCGATTATTTTTTAATCGGGGATAAACACTCAACCTACGCCCGTACGGCCCTTGTGTAATACAAGGCGGTTTCCGTTGTAACGCAAATGGCACTCCGTTGTGATGTCACAGTGAAGTGACACGCTTCCCGTTGTCTCATTAAAAATGTTTTCAAGGTTCACATTGAACAAAATCAAATTTCCATAATAGGCCGGTGTCTTAACGGAAACCAGTCCCAGTATGTGAGGAAAAGTAGAGAACCGTGCTGATGTCCGATTGTTTGACATTTGGCACAACATTCAGACTTTAGTCAGGATGTCCCACGTCGAAATGCAAATAAGTACAAGTCTCGTATGGGAAAAGAAGCCCCTATCGACCCTTTATTATGAATTTATTAGAGAAACCGTTTTTGCAGAAAAGGAGTTCTCCGCGATAACAACACAAAGGGGTTGATATTGTGAACATTCTCTGTGCGGGGTGCCTTTGTCCGGCCTAGATATGAAAATACCGGATGACAAATGTCCCCTTACGTCCCCGCCCCCCACCGTCAGTATAAATCTCGGAAAATTGCCTCCCTCCAATTGGGCGCTTTCCTTTTATTATTAATTGCTTTCCCTTTACCGGACCTGTAACAGTCTATCGAAATTCATTTGGGGTCCGTCACAAAAGCAAGGCCGGCTCTAAAGAAAAATAATTTCTTAGGCATATTTTCGTGTTTTAACCCAGTGAATCCTTGTCCCGTCCATACACCATATTTTTTTCCATTTGAATCAGTTCTTTTTAATGTTCTGTCGTATGCAGACTTGTTTAGCTTACAATTGCTTTCCTTGATACAATTTTTCGAAGTAAAATAAAATACAGCAGAAGGCTATTCCTTTTTTACTCTGATCGGTTTCGCGATTGTATAAATTGTACGATATTTTCTGCCGTGTTTTCAAATGTTCTTGAGATTCTGTTGCTACTGCACTATTAAAAAAAACCTAAATATTGAATCCGGATTTGAGGATAGGTACATCTATATATCGTCCTCCTCGTCGCGCCTCTGCCCAGTCCACCAATGTCTGAACCTCACTGATGCGATCCTACCAGGATTTATCCATCTCTGAATTTTACCACCGATAAAGTTACCATTATTGACCGGCCGAGTTGTACATTCTTTTGATAATGCCCAGACAATACTGTACGAAGGTTATATGATTTCTAGTCCTCGGTTTATTTCCATAGATACCAGGTCCTGAACCATTCTCGGCTTTGGAGTCATGTGTGTACCGTATTCGGCATTAAATAGGATCCGTTTTTCCCAGTCTGCTCTATCAGGTATTTTATTCCTTTTGCTCCTTTTATGCTAGTACACTATGTGAGCGCCTATCGTATCAGCCTGTGAATTGAGTCTCTAACCTCTCCCTGGGAGTATATGCGAAGGTTCGTTCATCATACACAGTGTACATTTATATTGAAAAAAACTTGAACTTTATATCAACAAAGAACGACCGACTTCCGCCAGATACCTAGGACCTAGTGAGCACTTAACAGAAGATTTGAAACACGTACGATGACCGTTAAAAGTCTACCACTTTGTGTAAACCAAGTCTACTTCGGACATAGAACAGTTCAAATTCGCCAAGTCATCCAATATCCAACGCACCCCATCCTTCCAATCAAAGGTTATCCTACTGCATCCCTAACTTTACTATACACACGACCCTAACATTCTTTTTTTCAGTCTTAGAAAAGTTCAACACGAAGTTTTCGATTCATCCTAACCGTACTGTCCAAGACTTATTTACTACGGTTTCACATTCTGAGAACCGGTCATGTCGCTTGCAACATTTAGCCTAGTTTGTTCATATGTGATATGGTTTTGCCCGTTAAAACTATTAATTGTGTATATTAATGTGGGATATGGTTGATGGATGCCATGTGTGTTTTGACCGTCAAAACTCAACTAACTCAATACAAGACATTACTCCAAACTATTGGGACATTAGGAGTGGAACTTTTCAGCAAAGCCGTCTGATATCCACGGCATCTAGTCCTTCCAACAAGCCTTCTAGCGTCTTACTACGACATTAACCTTACTTCACTTTCGGCGACCTCAATATTCCTTTTGTCCACGAACTGGTCCGATCGCAAAGATCCATCCTAACCCTTCTGCCCAAGCCTAGTCTGCACCTTTCCATCCTGAGAACCCGCTATGTTGCCTTAAAGGACAATGACCACGAGACCTGGTTGAGTGGATTCCGTTGAACTCTGTCCTCCGGGTGTAGTGCTAGCCATATTGTCAGTGTTACGACCGGGAGAAAAAACCCGTATAGAGAACTCCACATTCTCTTTATCAATGGGATGATCCGATTCGTCTTACAAAAGTACCACACCACGTTTTCTATCAATCCTAACGATATTGTCCATGCTTTATCTGCAATTTTTCATCCTGAAAACCATCGCGTCCAACGTTTAGACTGTTTCTATTAATAATCTTTTTTCTTAATAAGGGATATGTCTGAAATCAGCCACATCTGCCTAGATCTAATGATGATTAATCCATACCGACTATGAATCTCAATTTTTCGTCTATACCGAGGCTACCTTTATGCATCTTTTGGTTACCGATAATCTGATTAGTCGTTACATTTACAGGCTGATCAATCTGACATGTATAATGATTGGAAGTAGCAATTTTAACGCTTTTACTAAATGAAATCCTCACTTGAAGACGCTCAGGATTCTTCGACATTTTGAGGCAAAATTCACAAGGATGTTTTTTACCTAGAGAATTAACCCCGTCTCTCAGAGTATTTCCCATTTTGTCGTAAAGTCTTCCCCCTGTTACATATTACAATTGTCAAGTGTCAGTCGGAGTATCTCGAACAGTATGGTTAATGATAAAAAGGAGGGTGGGACGTCTCTTTCCATCCGGACAGGCCGTAATAAGTTGGGGTTATTGTGATTTAGCAAGGGTCGCCACCCCTATCTGTGTTTTCTGGGGATTGTTAGTTTTTATTCGTGTCACGGTCCCGGCGTTGTGGGGATGGGGACAAATTACGGGCGACCACCCTTCGACAATTTCTCGCTTTATTTATCGTTGACCCTGTTTAAGGGTGGCACGGTACCGCAGGCATGCGATACCAATGGATTTACAACTCTCAAATTGTTTACAAGAGTTATCCTCTATTATTTAAATCCGTTGCAACTTGGAAAATGGGAGTTTTTAAACTGTTATATTACAACCTGTGTATCCTTTCATAACTTTGTCGGCGGTATCTGAAACCCCTTGTTTCGTGCGGGGAATGCTCGCCTACGAATCACCCCTTCAAACAAACTTTCCTATGACAATACCTTTTTTTTAAATAAATAAAAAATATTAGGGGAACTAATATTGATTACAAAATAATTCATATTATTCCTGGAGATAAAAGGTTTCACCCTTTCTCACCCTCACTCACTCTCTCTCTCTCTCTCTCTCTCTCTCTCTCTCTCTCACTCTGTTTTTCTTTTTCCTCTCACTGTGCTTTTTGAACTGAGATAGGGAGTTGGTGTCCGAGTGGATCGTGGTAGAGCAGTGGCGTATTTAGCCGAATGTCGTGGGTTCGAAACCCGCTCGTGAACTAACTTTTTCACCTCAACAAAGACGTTACATGAAAAGAATAATTACTGCATAATCTTTAACTGCCATAATCCCATCAATTGTACTCTTTTGGGGCCTGAACCCATACTGCTTGTGGCTAAGTAAATCTTTTGAATTCAAGTAGAACATTGTTCTATAAATCAATATTTTTTCCAGAATTTTACCTCAACAGATATTGGTCTGAATTTATTTAAGCTGTGCTTATCCTCTCCCTATATATAACATCTTACCTTCAGATCTTCGTGCCCATCAAACTTTCGCTTATGTTTTCTGACCTCTATCCCACTAAAATAGAACTATTGCATTCAGTCGTTCTTTCCTTACCCGTGCCTTAAACCTATGGAATTTCCTTCCTCATTCAATCCGCCGAGCAACATCCATTTCCACTTTAAATCACCCTTTGATTTCCGTAAGACGTAGCACTGAAGATTCTTGCTGATCTTCTGAAGATTTGCTCCATTTTAATTCCCATAGTGGAATATTTTCACATATATGTACATACTTTTGTAAATAGACGTCTTTCTATAGCCATACACTGACTGCTTTCTTTTCAGTCTGTGTTTCCTTAAGCTCTGTTTTATCGGACTCTATAAATCGAGTTTTGTCAATTATTTATTATTTTATTATAAGAGCCCAAACTACTGCCCAAACTGATCGGTAACGAAGGAATTTAATATTAAAGCGTGTTTGTCATATAGATTTTTTTGTAAGAATTGTTGTAGAGAGCATCCCTCGAATGAGGTATGGTCTAGGGTGAGTGGACGTTCGAGGGAGTTAAATGAAGGGTGGCCCGGAGGTCGCGTGGCTTCGGAGATGTAACCAATAGAGCAATCAAGCTGATCCCCGACTATAATCCGATCCTTTTGTTCATTCTCGAGAACTGCGGTCTTTTAAAGACCTATTACCCATTTCCCCTGGTGGGAATCAAATGGAAATCTTGGTAAAATATGACATAGGCTCCGAGGGTTTATCTAAACCAATAAACAGAAATTGGGGAGGCCGGGGAAAAGTGGTCGTGCCAGGGAAAGCTAGTCCCTTAAGGGGTAGGGGACAGTTTCTGGACCATTTGAGCCCCCGCAGAGGGCATCTTGTCCAAACCACAAGTCAAATATTCACTTTCCTCCGTCATACCATCCCTCCACCCCTTGCAACCGCAAAAACTCTTCTTTTTTTATATTCTGAGTCGACATAAAAAATTGATTCAACGAGCAGCATTCCCGAAATGCACATTTTGAAAACCTTAGGCTAAAAATCTCAAATTATTAATGAATGTATGAAAAAAGACAAAATTTTCACTCATTCGCACTAAGACTTACTTACAGCACAACGATTTAGAGGAAACTCACTCACTTTTAATTGATAAAAAATACAATAGGAACTTAAAAGAATCTTCGTATCATCAATAGAAAAAAAATCCAAGTGAAACTGACAATAGTAGAAATCTAACCTGAATAAAGTCACTTCTAGCCTTCCAAATAAATTGAACAACCGATAATCCTCGTTAATCTCAAAGAACTCTTTGCAGTGAATTAAAATGAATTGATTTTATTTGTTGTGAACAAATAAGACCCAACTTAATACTGTTATTTAAACATAAACAAGATTTTACAAAAATATGAATTATTTTAACAACTTACCCTGAAAACCATGGTTTAATCTTGTGAAACAAAAATAGCTTTTTCCGTCCAATTACTACTATTTAACATCAAATTAACATTTTTTTTAAATTTCNTTTTTCAAATGTCGTGTAATCGGATTGGATTCTCGGCGATAAATGAAATGGCCACGGAGAGCTTTAGTGAAGTTACACTTCGTTTTACTAATTAAATCCATTATATTTAGTGGTCTATTGACCAATTTCCTTCTTGCAATTAATTAAACTTTTTATGTAAGGTTTTGGTTGAAATGAAGAAGTTAGCGTCAAGAGCGGGATTCGAACCCACGACCTTCGGCTAAATACGCCGATGCTCTAACCACGTGAGCTATCGTGACTTCGATCCACTCGGACACTAACTTCCCATCTCAACTCCACCTTTTAAATTTGCCCTCCTTTTTGCCATTTTTCAAATGTCGTGTAATCTATTTGATTTAAATCAGCTAGTGAAATTAACTTAAATTAAATTAGCTTAAGTTAAAACAAGTCAATTTGGAATTAAAAAGGGTTAATTTGACAGACATTTATTAATTTATTACATTAATTTATAACAATATTTTTAAGTGGAGCTTATCTCAAAGGATAAGCTAATCCCCTACAGCAGGATCGGGCAGTGCGAGCTGAGCTACGAAAGGACGAGGAAGGACTCTCAATTTTGTTTGAAGACACCTGCTCTTTTTATGTAAATGGCAAGGAGTTAGTTGCGTATGTCAAAGATCACATATTTTTTTCAAATCTGAATACATTTATTTTTTTTTAAGGTTTTGTTATGATTTATTTGGATCAGGTCCCACTTTTTGTCTTTTCCGTTTAATTAAATAAATTTGACAAGTAATTAATTTTCATATGGTCTTCCAAGAGCCAAATTATTTATTTACTATTTTATTCATATTTAATTAAAAGAATTATTTTTTTACTTTAAAAAATAAAGAAAAACAAATTACCAAAAAAAATTTTTTTTTAAACCAATAAATTGTAGAAATTATGGAAAGTAGTAGAAGTACGAAGTAATTAGTAGAAAGTACCAAATTAATAGAGAAAGTATATTTTTGCTGCCTTTTCTTCTTTTTTGGAGTGCATATTTTTTTGTCTTTGGTTTAACGTCATCTTCAAGGTTTAAATCATTCCTTTTCGTGTTTTATTCTTCCGTGCCCACATAGCTTCAAAGCCCGAGTAGCCAGTTTCGTCATATCTTTACCGATTAAACACCTTTAGAATTTTATTCGAGATTAATTTGAAGAAAAAAGGTGTTGTAAACGATTGACCCTAAGTCCGCGAGATCCACATGAAAGAAATTACTACACATTTTATATAACTCGTAATTATAAATTCAGGAAATTTGAAAATTAATATCCTACAGACATTTAAAAATTGGAAGTTGACTAGTGGAAGTTGAAAACTGGACCAATTTCAAAGAGACCGAAATTTTGTTTCAGGGTGTCTCTCAAGCTAATTAAAATTTATGTCATGCTTATAAACGTTAATTAACACAAACCTCAAACCTTGTATTTAATATCTTTGAAATTGAGTAATGTTAAACAAATATAATTTGTTTATTTGTTCTCATAGTTTACTACCAACGTTATCAGTTGACTTTATTGATAAAGTACTGTATTATTTAAGTTTAACTAGCATTTAGCTTCTGATTGAGTGCTGCGTTTTGGATGATTAAACTATTTTATTGTTAGTCACACATGAAAAAATTCGATAATTCATACTTAATATTCAAATGAGTACAAAATATTTTTATTTCTAATCAAAAGTGTTGTTTTCATAAGCATAAATTAATTCCTGGCTTAGCTGTGACACCATATTTGCTTCGGGGAAATTATTATTCAAGAGCGAGAAGTCTGATATTAATCTCGTGTCTTGTTGATCTTGTCGCTAGTTAATTGCAAATCAGATGCAAATTGATTAATTGGGGAATCAGGGAGAGGTGTCAAATCGAAGGCAATTTGAATGCGTTTGATGATTACCCTGCTATTCAATCCTCCAATACCGAACCCCCAGATACACTTTTATTCCCTTTAACAATGGTTCAAAAAAATCTTAAAACGTAATCTTCAACTTCAATCGTATCATTCTACCTTCAATCTATCTGCTATTCCTTCCCATCCCGATACCATTATTCTAACACGCACTGTTGACAATTCCATTATATTCAACTCCGAAACTTTTATAGCTCACGGAGCCATCTATACACACCTATATTCTGCTTGGAAATGTTTTAAAAAATGATTAATTAAACTCAACACTACAAAGTAACCGCTCATCACTGTAACTCCAATCTATCATATAACCTCACCTTATTCAACCGAAAACATTATCCTCTACCTCGGGCTGTATGTAGACAAGAGATTGCCCCCTAATCCCAATTGGAACTGGCCTATACCGATTAATTTTTAGTAGGATGCGAAGAAACACTCAGTGATGTCACATGTAGTAGTGACTAGGTTTCCCGCCCAACAGCGATGTGAACTCTTTTGGAAGGAGTATTCAGCGACAGTTTTGATCGTTAGGCTTAGCAGTTGTGGATGTGTTTAACGAATGTTTATGTAACGAGTATATGGATTTTATGTTAGTCCCGCGTCCCAGACCTTACAAGCCCCCAAAGACTTGAGCCCCTTGAAGTGGCACCACCAGTACTCTCTCGACTCAAGAGGAAAAGATTACGTCCACACGGTGGCATTGTTGGAGTGAAGAGTGGTGTGTAACCTTCAACCGTCGCAGAATCTGGGGTTTGGTTACCTCACTCCGAACTACACAGTTCTCGACGCCATGAAAATTTCCCATTCCTTTTTCTCCCTATCCTTGATTTAGGTGACGCTATCTTCCTGCGGATTTCAACTCCCTTAGGAAGAAAGAATCTGGGGGAGGCTGTTTCGATATAAGAGAGAGAGAGAGAGAGAGAGAGAGAGAGAGAGAGACAGAGAGAGAGACAGACAGACAGACAGACAGACAGACAGACAGACAGAGAGTGTGAGAGAGAGGGAGGGAGGGACAGAAAAAGAGAGAGAGAGTGAGTGAGTGAGGGTGATTATACGATTAAGAGGTCGAATTATCGTTACATTATCTCTATGTGCTCGATGATGATGGATACTATGAAGTGGAGGTTTTTGGCACTACAAGTACTGCAGCCTTCTGCTTATTGCACTTTGATAGTTTCTTAGTTCAGTACAATTGACTACTTCCTCTCCTAAGAAGAACTGGGTCATTGACTGTTGTCGCTGCAGGTCCTTTCCCAGAGTTTTCTTTACTCCCCAGGTATCTCAGGTTATGCTTGCATTCAAAGATTGGTAAAGGTTGATGTTTTTTCCTCCTCATTGCATAATCTACAAACGGGATCATCGTTGAATATCCCCATGAGAGTGTCAAACTTGGTGAGGGTTGTTTTAGCATAAGTTTATTGTGTCTAGCTCCCTTACAGTTCCATATACAGATCCATTTCTCCTTTTGTCTCTTTCGGATCAATTCTGTAATGAAAAATTTTGTGTTTGTCTTTGTTCTCATAAGAATAGATTCAGGGTTCATATATAGGATATTTTGGATACATTCACTGATTAGTTTAGATGTGATTTTTTCATACCAACGCTTTAATTGTTCCTTGGCTGTTATTTTTATTTATTTGCTTATTTTTGCCAGTGTAACCTCTTTTAAGATTTTCTGGGGCACAAGCATTGTTGGCATGTATTTCTTCTTGAAAGATCAATGTTTACATCCCTATTAAGTTGAGTAAAAACAACGCCTGATCCGATTCATGTCTTTTGGATTCATCGATAAGCCATATTTTCGTTCTTCTAGTTTAGTTCTTCTAAATTCGTCTTCTCGTTTGTTATCTGTTGAGACTTTATAAAATGTTGTAAAGAGTGTTTNAATAAAAATATGAGTGTCCGGTTCTTTTGTCTTCGACGGTACTCGATGCTACCCGACGAAAATCTGGACAGTGAGGATCGCAGAGCGTCGGGTAGGCTAGCGTGGCATCATCGGGTAGATGTGCGCTGGGGTAATGCAACCTTATGGAAAATCGTAGTTTAGATTTGCGTCGGGTAGCATCGGGTAAGTGTGTTTCTGGCTTTAGTAGTAAATTCTATGATGCTGTTATGATTTTGACATTAATCGAGCAATAAAACTAATTCGATTTAAATTTGAAACGTTTGAATGAAAAAGCCTTGCTATTTATCGTCAAATTATTACAACTATTATCAACTAAAGTCTTTATGCAACATTCGACATTGACAGGTTTCTGAAAAGATGTTATAAATCTCTGTTTAAACGAGAAGAAATTATGTTTAGATTAGGACATATCGAATTGTGTTAACACCCAAAACTTTTTTTATTTGTTAATATTTTAATTAATATAAATCATCTCAACGAGTAAAAAATGGATTTTGTGCATTTAAAGTAAATTTATGATAAGGCTAAGTGTGATTTTCTAAATTTGACAAACAGTTGAAGAAAAGAAATTGAAAGGGAACTGCGACTGAATCCCTCCTCAGGCTGTATTCAGTTTTTTTTCTATTATCTAGGAGGGTCGAGAGGTGATGTCACATCCACCATTAAGCAATTCGGAATTAGGAGGGTTAGTGATAGTGGGTATTGAGTAATAAGGTACGCCCTGGACATTAGAAAGATAGGATGAGCCTTTCCTCTCCTCTTCATTAGACAAAGTAATCTCACCAATTCTTCCAGAACCTTTCTTATTTCTTTTGTCTTCCAATTGTGCTCTTTCAATTCAAAGCTTTCCGCCTTGTTGAACAATTCCGGCGGGCTAACAACTAATTATCGCTGAAAAAGAACAAGTCATAGATTCCACGCTTCGCCTTTTATCGATCTGAAGTGTGTATGGGGTTTTACTGTTTTCTTTTACTTCACTCGAGACAGACTTGATCTCCGATCCGCAACAAAGTGGTTAACTTGAGACCGATTAAAAACAGTTATTTTAGTCCACTACTTTATAGTTATATAATATAAGACTTTCCTATACTTGACAACAATTGAGGAATTCACCGACAAAACTGAATAAATATGGATAATAATTAGTATAAATAGTGTGAATATTCATGCAAACCCATTATATTCGTGATTCGCTTGACCAAATAAATTATTTTCAATTAATTAAGGTTTTGGTTGAGATAAAAAATTCAGTGTCTCAAGGGGGATTCGAACCCACGACCTTCGGCTAAATACGCCGCTGCTCTACCACTTCACCTATCGTGACTTCGATCCACTCGGACAGCAACTCCTCATCTCAGTTCGAAAGGTAGGTTGAGATGGGAAGTTGGTGTCCGAATGGATCGAAGTCACGATAGCTCGAGTGGTAGAGCAGCGGCGTATTTAGCCGAAGGTATTGGGATCGAATCCCCCACGTGACGCTAACTTTTTCATTTCAACTTTTTTCAAAATGTTAATTAATTGAAATTCATGCAAACGTTTTATTGTGTTAAATAT
The DNA here is from genome assembly GCF_000648675.2 of Cimex lectularius. Classification (NCBI taxonomy): domain Eukaryota; kingdom Metazoa; phylum Arthropoda; class Insecta; order Hemiptera; family Cimicidae; genus Cimex; species Cimex lectularius. The sequence goes on along the minus strand of NW_019392838.1, from coordinate 1,304,509 downwards.
GTTATTCCATTAACTTAGTGCAGTTCGAAATGTATCCATACTAAATTTGTGCTAAAGAAATTTAATCATAGGTTTTCCAATAGGTTTTATAAATTGTTCCTGATTAACACCAATGATTTTTTTTTTTTGTATTGCTATTCTAAAGTTATGGAAAAATTCATAATGTGTTTATACTTAATAATGATTTGGACATTCGGAAGTTGGACGTTAAGCCTTTCTGACAGAAATTTTACGTACTTGATTCTTGGGGGTTCCTTTTTTTGCTGGTTCACCACTGGAACCCGAGAAACAACGAACATCACTTGAATATGAATATAATTTATTAACGTTCAAAATCAGCTGGAAGAATAGCGGAATTAAGTCTGGTTTGTGCGAGCGTACTTTACTAGGGCGATTGGAGGAAGTTATCCCCAATACCCCCAATGAATATCGAGTACTCTGAGAAAGCGTGCACGAAGTGCGTAAGTGTAATTTATTAGCGTGAAAGAGCTTATCCATGATCACCCCTAGGAATGTTGAGTACTCTAGGGCAGTGCGAATTAAGGCTGGTGTGAATGTAATTTATTAGCGTGAATGGATGAGTTCTTCACAATTACCTAGAGGAATAGTGAGTAATATGGCACAGTGCGAATTAAATTTCGTGTGTGAATCTAATTTCATTCCCAAATTAAACTGTTTTTTTTAAATCTCAAATTCACAGAAGAATCATTTGTTTATATATTTAATTCCTGAAATTATAAATGTTAATAGTTAGAGCGTCTTCTACAAGCCCAAATATTTTATATTAAAAAAAAAAAACTTGCAAATATACAGGAACTTTACAGACTTATATTTTACACCATCTCATAAAATGAATTATTTGTAATTAATTTTTATGAGGTATTTTAGACAAAAACCCATTTTATTTNGAAAGGTGTTTGTGCCTTTTCTCTCTAAGCGTTAATATAGCCTTTCCGAGTTGCAGGGACATGGGATACATTCCGATGTCTTTGTCATTTTATTTCAATCGTCAAGTCTCAGTTTTCTTAATTTTTAAGGTGGTATTAAATTAATGGCCAGTTATTTTCTTTAAATCTTGCCTGCTGAGAGTGAGGTAGCAATTGAGAAAATTCTTTGAATGCTTTGCACCTGGTTTCATTCTCCGTCCACCCAGTCCCGCTTTTAGCATGCTTTTGGTCGTGCTAATTTTCCATCCGGGGTGTGAAGGATCCTCGCGTTTTGTCGATAGTAGATAGATAGAAGTTAGCCTGTACTTAACGTATATTGATACTTAAGTTTGCAGATTTCAACAAAATATTCGTTAGTTGTGTGTACTAATTATTAAACCTATCTCCAGTCCAGTTTCTAAGTGGTTTCGAAGGATAAATGAACGAGTAGAACACTTTGACGATTGGCTTGAATTTTTGAGTAGAGCGTACTCAAACGCTTCTACAGAGAGACCTGTATCTCTTTTTTATTTTTTGTATATAGAAGAAAGTGACTAATTATTGGTAGGGGCTTAAAATTAAAGCAGTATAAGTGCTTTCTTTATTCGGTGAAGGGCTCGTCGGACGAGGCGGATCGAGAAGTGGGGTCGCCTGCATTCTCTTGGGATCCCTCTGAACTATTTCAATCCCCTCGTGACTCTTACAGTCAACAGAAATCCGTTAAAAATTGAACAATTTTGCCTGCACAGATGGCCCGATGTGCGTCTTATTAATGAAAAAATGTTTACTATTAAAAAAATAATAATAATAAAATAAAATAAAATCCTGACGTACATCATGTCATCAAAAATGTCTTATTTGAATTCAATTTTAAAAGAATGATGCTGAACGGTGTATATTTCAACTTAAAGTTGTAGGTTTTATCGGTCTGATAATAATCACTTTAGAATTTTTTGAGGTATCTTTTTCGTAAGGGCTTTGTGTTGAACTAGACTTTTCTGTTCAGCCGTCAAAACAAACGATCTTCTTTTTGGGATTTTTCATTAGTTTTTAAGTTTTAAATTTTAAAGTTAATTAAAAATAACTTAATGATAATAACTCAACAGTGTTTTAACTTACATCATTGTGTACAGCCCTGAGGTTGGCGATATAAATCACCGAAATCTTGGGGAACCCAGAAGAGTGTTCTTCATCACAAAGACCTTATGAAGATACCTCAAAAAATTCTAATGTATTTTTACTTATTCACTGGGTTAATTTACCCAACTTTTATTGGCGAAAGGTCCAAAACATAACAAATAATTGTTTTTGGGCCATCAGAAATATCTATAAAACATTATACTTTTATTTGTTTATACATCTATACTAGAGGGAAGTTTATTGAGCATGCCCCATAAATGTGCTTACACTTTACATTTACAAATACGCGATAGATAACCTGAAAAAAATTTCAATATGAATGAAGATTAAAGTAAAAGTAAAAAAGAAAGTAATTCCTGTCATAGGAGGGCATAACGACCAATTACTATCAGTCGGGCGTCGCGGACGAGGGGGTCAAACCGCAAGACGTTTTTTAATACTATTGCCATTTAAAATTCCATTTAGATCTGGGAAGTTTCGATGGGCACATAAAATGGAACATCAAGGATTTTTCTAAGGATTGGGCAGTTTGGATGAGACAGATATTAGAATGTCTGGCTGAACCCCCACAATTTTAATAAGTCTATTTCGACTTCAGTAAGGATTTGTTAGATAAAGGTTTCATTATTTCATTAAGGTTTTATTCATCATGTTTGGGACTTATGTTTGAAGATGTACAATCCTAGTAGCGGACCTTGTCCGTAGTTGGGAGGATTTTCGGGGTTAAATTGTACAGTTTTTCTTTGACTCCAGGACTCCAGTAGAGTATGGTAACTATAGTCTTAGGCCGGCGCCACACTAGTCGGAATGCGACGGAAGTTTTCCTGACGAAAAATCCGCCCAACCCGAACGAGCCACATATACAGCGGAATGAACGGAATGACTTCAACGACTGTTTGGATATGCAGTCGATAACATGACTCAGTTGATCATGTACGGTACAATGAAACTTTTCATTTTGCGTATTTGCAAGGCAATGGAGAAGCAGAAGGGAAAGAGAGAACATTGGATTCATCCATTGAATACAAAAAGGTAGCACTTGGTCAATTACACTGCCTGTATGGGGAACTTCGATGCTATCCTGTCAAGTTCTTCCAATACTATGGGATGACTATAGAACTTCCACAATAAATTGGTCCGAGTCCATCCTATATCAGCTTCACTTGCAGTTTGCGTGTCCGACTGACTACCTTTTCCGTTCTACGCTTGTCCCTCGTCAGTGTGGCGCACCCGATCTACTTTAATCTGTTTTGGTCTGTTTAGACGGAACCCAGCGGATCATTCCGTCGACGGACGCTGATGCACCAACGGAGCTCGACGGAGACATTACGACTGAAATTTCCGTTACGGAATTTCCGTTCAGCCTGTCACTGGCTGTGTGTTTTGAATGTAAGCTTGTGCAGCGGAAATGTCCGTCGCATTCCGTCTAGTGTGGCACCGGCCTTAGGTAGTGCACCTTGTCCGCATTTGGGAGAGGGATATTAGAGTAAACTGGAGAAAGTTTTGGTATTGGTCAAGGTTTCAAGTGGAAACGACAGGATCGGAGTATTGCACAGGATCGATGTAGCATCTGTAAAAGTCAGTGTGGAGGTTTGAAGATTGGATTGGATGTGTGCTATGTACGTAGGTTAAAGTGTGGGTTCCAGAAGAAGTTAACTTCAAGTCGTTAGTCATTGGACAGTCAAAGGTACCGCACCTTATCCGTTTTTTTTTAAAATTTTTTTTTTAATGGGAAGTTATAATTTTGCATAATATAATAATAAATTCGAAGACTTTTTAAGAAGATTTTACTTCAAGAACTTTTTTTGTAGAGTTTTTTGTTTCAGTTATTAAGGTTTTAAAGGTTAGGAAAATTTAATTAAGGTATTTTTGAAAAATAACAAAATTAAGGTTACTTAAGGTTTTAATTCGGTAATTTTGTTTATTCGAAACAATAATTTTTTTAAACTATTAAAACCGTATATAATGTTTTCTGTTAGCTAAAACCTCCTCTCTGCACCAGTTAGGCATACAGTTAGCAAGGTTGTCACTAATTTCATAAGGAATTTCACTCCATAGGTGTTGCTACGCTTCACTCAGTTGTTGCAGATCAACTGGCTGCGGATGTCATCGAAAAGCCTTCTTTGCAACGCATCCCACATGTTCTCAATGGGATTGAGGTCTGGAGACAATGGGGGAAGTGGCAGATCGGAATTTTCCAGGTTTTCTAAACATAGATGAACAACTTTGCCTCTATGATGGCATTGTCAACCAGAAATCAAAAATATCTGCCAATGAGGATGTATCCCTAGATAATTTCTTAGACATAACGGACTGCAGTGACATTGCCTTCAAAAATATGGTTCGCCGTCCAGTGTAAATCTCAGCCCAGACCGTTACACCACCTCCTCATCTTCAGAGGGGCATTGTACTCATCCCATGTTCTCGGTAGACTTCGGCGCCTGCTATCGCTGTACAGACAGAAACGCGACTCATCAGTAAACATAAACGCATTCCAATTGGTTTTCTCTTCTAGGCGCTCGCAGCACCATATTTTCCTGAGTTGCTGGTGGCGGGCTGTTGCTAAAGAACGCCTCAAAGAGGCATACGATGTAAGCCAAGTTGATAAAGGACTTGTGAAACATTTTGAACGTCATTTAGAATCTGGCGAGCACTATAGAAAGGGTTCCGTCTCGCTGCAATGACAATATTTGCCCGATACGATGTGAGGCGAACGATTACCAATCAATTGTGCTGATAAAGGCCTTACCAACACATCTTGTACTTCATTTAGGATATGGTAGGCACTATGGAAAGGGTTCCGTCCTGCAGCAATGACAAATTTCTTCTATTCCCTTAGCGACGTAATGCGCGTAACGAGATCCACTACCAGGCCTCCTATTGGCACTTCCAGTCTCTCTGAGAAACGCCAACTGCCTTGAGATATCCACTTGCCGGTGACCTCGATGACTCACTCTCTCAATAATATTGCCAACATCTGGTTCAAGATGATGTCTTTCCATGTTTAAAGAGAATACGTGCAACGGGATTAAAATGGAGAATGAACAACAATTTATATTATTTACAATTTATAATTAACAATTTATAAATTATACATAGTAAGGAAACTGAGAAAAGTGATTTAGGCGATTGATTTCGAATGAGTCATTAATTGTGTACCAACGAAGATGTCCCAGGAAGGACATAGGGTAGCAGGAACCAAGCCAACCAGGTCTCATGGCCATCTTCGTTTAAGGCTACGTATCTGGTTCTTGGATGGAAAAGTGTAGACTAGGCTTGGGCAGACGGGTTAGGATGGATCTTTTGGATCGGACCAGCTCATGAATAAAAGGTATATTGAGAGCGTTGCAGATAGTGAAGATAGTCAAAGTCAGGAGCCTAAAGACTTATCGGAAGGACTGGATATTGAACAGCTTAGCTGTACTCCACAGTTACTTTCCGGATGTCCCACTAATTTGAAGTAACATTTGGTTTAAAATTCGTTGAGTTTTAACGGGCAAAACCATATCACATATGAACAAACTAGGCTAAATGTTGCAAGCGACATGACCGGTTCTCAGAATGTGAAACCGTAGTAAATAAGGCTAGGAGAGTATGGTTAGGATGGATCGAAAACTTGGTATGGAACGTTTGTATGATGAGTCGTATCAGTTAACAAAAGGAATGTTGAGGTCGTGTACAATTAAGGTTAGTGGTGTAGTAGGATGACCTTTGATTGGAAGGATCGGATGCGTTCGATATTGGATGAGTTGGGGCACATGAACTGTTCTACTATGTCTGAAGTTGCCGCAATATATCATGTGTAGACTTAGTTGAGGGTTAGTGGTCAAAACAGACATCAGCCTTAAAAGTCATCATCTTTTCAACGCTTCTGTTTAATTGTTGTTTCAATAAGTATTCTGTGATACCCCGTCAGGCTTCGGTTATTATTGACGTAGACACTGTTTTTTAAATAGCCCCATAGAAAATAATCAAGTGGAGTTAAATCGCGTGACGAAGGAGTACCAAAGATCGGGTCATGAGGTTCTGTACACCTATCCCGGAAGTGACGATTCAAATAATGTCTCTAAGGCAATCTAAGGCAAAAAGTTTGAAAAAAACCTCTTCACCGGTGGTCAGAGCGACTGAGTCAGGGGGATGGATTGACAAGCATTTTCTATGCTTTGCCGCAGTTCTTCAGCTGAGGTTGCTGGGTTATGATTGGCGAAGACACTGTTTTTTAAATGGCCCCATAGAAAATAGTAAAATGGGATTAAATTTGGGTTTCTGAGGAGGCAAACAGATCAGGCCATGAGGTCCTATCCACCTATCCCGGAAGTGACGATTCAAATAACGTCTCACCTGCAAAGAATTGGATGCGGGGCATCGATCAAGCTGGAGAATCATTCTTTGTCGTTGATGCGGAGGAACATCATCTAACAGTGTTGGTAAAACCTCCCTCAAAAAATGAGGAACTGAGCACCATTTAAATTATTTTCGTAGAAATAAGGCCCAATTATTTTCTTTCCGGGAAGTCCACACCAATCGTTGGATACTGTGAATCACCTGATAATGACAATAATACGAAAATCTCGGATTTTTCTCTTCGTTCGAAAATTTCAACTGCTTAGTATGCCAATAGAGGTGAACTTGGATTCATCAGTCCATAGGAAGAACGTTTTCTTCAGGCTCCCAAGTCGACATTTGTCTACGGGACGTTAGACGCCCGTCATAATCAGAGTCCCGAAGTCCCTGGACAAGATGAAAGCGATACGGCTTAAAATTGTAAGTCCGGATTATATCTCCAATTTGATTTTTTGCAAAACCTAAAACCCCTTCCAACATTTCAGAGAGAGGGAGGAATTCGGATTTTCGCGAACATACAGTAAAATATTCAGCTCCTTGTCGAAATTACGCTGCCGGTTTCTTGATGATCGAAAAGTAACTGATCCGTATCTACTCATCTTGCGAGCAGCACGAATAAACGTTTTGTGGTTTTGCTCAGGGGCGATCAGGAAATTTCTGGGAGTACAACTCGACTGTACGACGCACAATATCATCACTATCAATAAATAAATGTATGGTATTGAGTGACGGTTAGCCAATGATTATTGGAGATCGTGACATTCGGACTGGTGTGACGCAGGTTTAGAAAAACATTTTCTTTATCGTGCCAGCGTTTCGATCTTTATTGAGATCATCTTCAGGGCCTGGGATTTATAAACATTGTTTACATTTTACAAATACATGTAGGATGTGAAAAAAAATGAATTTATACAGTGCAAGAAATTTTAGATTCTATCAAAGTATTTGTACTCACTCACTCAAAGTGTTTGTTTTCTGTGTAGATGTGTCATTCCTGTGTGTCGTGTTGAGAGTGACAGTGAGATATTGATGTTTTATGTCCATATACATTGGGTTTTGAAAGGGTGGGGTAGGAAGTCGGGATAGAAAGACATTTTTATATGAAGAGTCGGCTTCTTTGAGATGAAAGGAGCCGACAATGGGGAAAAATGGGTAATGGTTCGGCCTGATTATCCTGTCAGGATTATATAGACGGGGATACTTAGGGATAGGAAAGCCAATTTTTTTTCACATCCTACATGTATTTGTAAAATGTAAACAATGTTTATAAATCCCAGGCCCTGAAGATGATCTCAATAAAGATCGAAACGTTTGCACAATAAAGAAAATGTTTTTCTAAATCCTACGTCAAACTAGACCGCATATCACGATCTCCAAATAATCACTATCAATAAAGCAGTCATACATATTATCATATTGTTGATCGATTGATCGAAAAAATGTGCCCTTCGATTCATCTTGAATGGAATACTGACTGTAACGAATAGGTACTATTGTAAAATTTATTTACTTCTAGGAATTATGATTTGCTCTCATAACGCGAGTTTGACAAATAATGACAGAATTTAAACAATAAAGGTAATTAATGTTTACTTTGGTGAAGAAGCAAATTATTGGAATTAACAACGAAACAAATGAAATGCGTTTCTTCACACTTTTTGTCATTTTTTGACCAATTTAAAATCTGATTGCACCATTGTTTTCAGCGTGAAAAAACGTTTAAAATATGTGTCAGGATGTATAGGGTCGTATTGGAAATTTTCAAGTTGAACTGGGCTTGAGGTACCCTGTATCATTTTTCTGCAAAAAACTTAAAAATTTGAAACCAGACTAAAAAATATTCAATTTGTATTTTTTGTTGATTATTCAGAAATCGTGAGAAGCGGTCTGGTGTGATGTAGGTTCCAAAAAACATTTTCTTTATCGTGCCAACGTTTCGATCTTTATTGAGATCATCTTCAGGGCCTGGGATTTACAAACATTATTTAAAGTTAACAAAAACAAAAATTTAACAAAAAAGTGATTTTATACAATGCAAAAAATTGTTTTTTTGCATTATATGCATTCACTTTTTTCCACATCCTACATATTTTTGTTATATTTAAACAATGTTTGTAAATCCCAGGCCCTGAAGATGATCTCAATAAAGATCGAAACGTTGGCACGATAAAGAAAATGTTTTTCTGAAACCTACCGCACACCAGACCGCATCTCACGATTTCCGAATAATCATCGACTAACGGTCACTAATCACCACACATGTTTTTTTGCTTTTTTGATAGCGTCAGTGGTTCAAGAGAAATTCAGCCGGGCCATCTAAAATGAACACCCTGTATAGGCACCCCCTATTAATAACATCCTGTATCCATCCCTAGACTCTGAGCAACAGAAACAAGTGTGGGCTGTGTCCAGGTATAGTCTTAAGTATCAATTAAAAATTGCAAAGCGGAGATACGTCGTCGGAAGAAAGAGCTCAGTTTGACCAACACTGGATTTAAAAATATTATTGTTTACTTATTATGTTCTACTAGTAGTACCTACTAATGTTTCTGTGTAGACTGCTGTTTGGTTTTTTGCAAAACTGCTCGCAATAAATTAATCGAAGAAGAATCGTTAGTCAACCCTTCGTTAACGAAATGGGGAAACATTGATGACTAAGCGATTAGGGCGCAGCTGGACCGGCCTGTAAGCTGCTTAAACGTGTCTATCTATTATTTAAGGGCATATCGCAGGGCGTATGATACCGGCGAAATCTCGACTGTGATGAAGGTCCGTTGTGAATTATTTCTTGGACCGTTCTCCATTACTTAATGAGTCGGAAAGGGCTTAGCGGCGTACGCCGGGGTCGAACTAGGTCAGTCCATTGTTCAACCGGTCCGTGCTAAATTTCTCAACTGTTGAGACAGTTTCCTCGACAAATGTTCCGCATGCTCACATTACAAGTCACAAAATGTTTAAATTCACACCGAATCGCGTTGAGAATATTTTGTCTTTGAAAAACATCGATTATAACGATAATGAGATGATCCATTACTTTCAAAGAAAACGCCATTACTTGGAATGACGAGAGGAACGGTGTATTCAAATGGAAATCAGACAATGGTCTTAATATCCTTGCCTTTAGAGCATTTGCCTTCTCCTGGTGCCCGCTGGAAATGGGACTTCTGTCGTAATTGGCAATTCCCCTTTTGGAAATATATCTATTACGTGACGAGTTCGCAGGTGAAAGATCAATCTCATGCCACCGATAGTTCGGTCCATTACGCTCACAATATTAATCCGTATAATTAAAGAAACCCCAAGTTTCTTCTTCATTAAGCAGTTCAGTTTATTTACACTATTTTATAACTGATCAACGTAATTTATTTGACTAGTCCTCTTATTATATTGTATCATAAACAATTTAACATCTTTTATATATCTTATTCTATCTGTTCATATTGAAAAAACTAAGCTCTAGGAATAATAAAAAAAGTTAATATCAACACAGAAAACATGGCACTAACGATCGGACGGTTCTGTATACTTCGCTCTCCTTCACTAGCTCACTGATTCACACACTCACTTTCACTCTCTCTCTTGCTCTCTCACTAACTCATTCACTTTCCCTCACATACTCACTCTCACCCTCTCTCACTCTCACTCTCACTCTCTCTCTCTCTCTCCCTCACTCCCTCTCACTCTCTCTCACCCTCTCTCACTCTCACTCTCACTCTCACTCTCTCTCTCTCTCTCCCTCTCTCTCACTCTCTCTCTCTCTCTCTCTCTCTCTCTCTCTCTCTCATCT
>NW_019392838.1:1255733-1294269 GCF_000648675.2 Cimex lectularius | reverse complement strand
CTCATACACACACACACACACACACACACACACACACACACACACACACACATACATACATACATACATATATATACATACAACGTATCAATGTAATACCAAATAAACAAAATAAAAAACAGAATACAAACAAAACAAATTTTTTAATTATTAATTTTTTATATTTTTATTTTTTATTAATTAATGCTTATTCTAGTTTTAATTTAATTTTTTTTAATGTATATTGCATTTTTAAATATACATATTCAGCCATCGACCCTTTCACACTACACATTCACGCCAATAAATACATTCGCTCTCAATTCGCACTAGGGGACAAAAATCTGTATTATAAGGGCGACTGGCGATAAGTATCGAAAATTTCAGAAACTACTACTCACCATATTCAACAAAAAACTTTCTATAAACCCCCTATCCAAATCTCAACGGTAAAGTAATTTCAGGTATTGGATTTTTTTTTATTTTTCGACAGGTCCACTAAATTGTTTATAAAATTCATAAATTCTGACTGTAGAAAAATCTGGTTTTTTTTGTTTGTTTTTTCACCTGAAGGAACGTTAAATTTGCTGTAAGAAAACTTATTTACATTGCAGAATTGATGAAAAAATTCTGCACGAAAAATTTAATTAGCTTCCAACGGTATACCCACCTTCTGGAAGTCTTTCCAATTTTGCAATTTATTGAAAAAACTGATTTCGATGAAGCACGCTCAATTTCTTTTCTTTTTTTACTTACAATGTGAGAATCCTTGCTTGGCTGGATGTTTTATTATGCAACTCATCTCCCGGTGAATTTTGATAAGCATTCGCCCGCTATGTGACATGGACGAAGTGCCGAATTGCGAAAAGAAAGAGCGGAAAAGAAGCAGAAACAAATGAAAAAGAGAGGACAAAGGTATCTTATATTTGTAAGCGAGCATTTGGGAGATTCAAAGGGAGCCGCCTCTTTGAAAGGCCCCCATCCCTTTTCGGCCCCCAGAGTAGAGGACCAAGTTTTCTTTTCGAAGAGAAAAACTTTCTTGGAAACAGAGAGTGAAAAGGAATAATTGAATAACAAACATCTGAAGAAAAATCGACCCGATAGGAAGTTATATCTAAACATTTGAATAAACTCTTAGACTGCCGCTAGATTTTCACTCTTGATAAAATTGCCATTTTTTAACTCAACGAACATTTCATTTCCCGAACTTTTTTGTTTTTATTTGCTATCGGCCTTTTTAGGCAAGCGTCAATACGAAAGTCAAATCCTTCGCAGAAAGAGGCGATAGTACTACACCGACATTGGGTAAAGGCTAAATTGTTTAATGTACCAACCGTGAAAATATGTAATATTACTACAAGAAATATCCTGGAAATTGGAATGAAGCATAAAAATTAAAAATTAAGGTAATGATACTGGCAGGTCCGAATGGTAGGGGGGATCTCCAGAGAAGCATCTTCAAAAAAGTCCATCTTCTTAAATTGATAGATTGATAGATAGAGAGAGAGTACGAGAAAGATAGAGAGGGAGATAAAGAGATAGACAGATAAATTGATATATAAATAGGTAGATAGATAGATAAATTAATAGATAGATCGACAGCTCGATAGTTGGACAGACCGAGAGAAATAGATAAATATAGGCAGATAGACATAGAGACAGAAAGATAGTTTGAAAAAAGCAATGAAGAGGATAGAGAAATATAGAAAGAGAGATAAAAATAGACAGATGCAATGATAATAGTAATGATAATAATGAGATAATAGGTAGATGGACAGATACATATATGTAGAGAGAGAGAGAGAGAGAGAGAGAGAGAAGAGAGATAGAGAAAGAGAGAGAGAGTGAGACAGAGAAGAGAAAGAGAGAGAGATAGAAAGAGAAAGAGAGAGAGAGACAGAGACAGAGAAGAGAAAGAGAGAGAGATAGAAAGAGAAAGAGAGAGAGAGAGAAGAGAGAGAGAGAAGAGAGAGAGAGAGAGAGAGACAGAGAAGAGAAAGAGAGAGAGAGAGAAAGAGAGTGAGAGAGAGAGAGAGAGAGAGAGAGAGTGAAAGTGAGAAAGGGAGTGTGATTTTCCCACTCCAGTAAAACTGCAGTGGCAGGATATTAGAACATGTTCCTGTAGTGGTTACAGGTATAATCATAAATATTATTTTCTTTCTTTATTTTTTTCTTACTTTATTTTTTTTTTTTTGCAAAATTAACGATCCTATAATTATACAGTTTATGAACAGTAACGGTTTATTTATAAGTCGTTAATATCTTGAGAATTCATTAAACTGAAAAACTCCTGTGTACATTTTGAAAATAACATTTTTTCATCTATCTTTTTTAAAATGATTGAATACCGCAGTCACTTCACCATTCATCTATTTTTTTATCTATTCGCTCTTGTCAAATCGGAAATGTTCACTCAACTAGGGACCGGATTTATTTATAAGTGAAATAAAAAATAAATATATAAAATAACATATAAATAAACGAACACCCGAGTAAAAATTGCAAAATAAAAAACATTTACATACGCATTTTTTGAAAGAATTTATTTACAAACGTACGTGAACATGTACAAATGAAAAACGTCTAAAAAGGAAAACGTAATAAAATAGAAAATAAAATTTTAATTTCTTTGATTTAACATACATTTTTAACTGTTCGTAAATAAAATATGCCTCTCTAGAGCTAAAACGCATTTGAAAAAAAAGATTGAAAAATTTGACAAGTGAAATTGTTTAACGATATTATAAATGATGAGAAAAAATTCAGTTGATGGAATTTATTTGCCATGTTCATTATTCCTTCAAAAATTCTCCAGTTGGTGGAATGATATTCAAGACAAAAAGTTCCATGCAGTGTATTTATTACAAGAGGAGCAATGTTGAATTCTAGAATGTGGGAATAGTCGATATCATTTTTAATAATTTTGAATAAAACTAACAAGTTATGGCGAATCTTCATGTTATGTTATCAAAGTATAATTCGTTATTAGGGCTACAAACAATCTTTAAAAACTTTCCAATTTTGGGCATATAATTTAATTTACGTACCTATGTAGGCCAGCGGAACCCAGATTTCACGCTGATTGCCAGGAATTCGCATCCATTACAAAATAATAGACACAAATCATTTTACAAAAAGTTTGAAGAATTTTACAAGTGAAATTGTTTAACGAAAGTATAAATGATGAGAAAAAATTCAGTTGAGGGAATTTATTTGACACGTTCATTATTCCATCAAGATTTCTCCACAGTTACTTGAATGATATTCAAGACAAAAAGCTCTTCTCATATGAAAACAAAAAGTCCGTTTCCAATTTCAAACGTTTCGATGTTTCCCACCTAAACTGTAGTAGTCCGAGATTGAAAAAAAAGCGTTCTATCAGAGTTAAGAATCTGTGATCAGTTCTGACATGCTCAGTCAAAAATCATGGATTAGTTCGCAACTGGTTTGGTGATGGAATAAACCTTACGTGTTTCCTTATTTGTTCATAGTTTACACATCAACAATCTTGGCTGTTAATTATGTTCTATTCCTTCCGTGGCTGTCGACGCCATCATTTACAAAGAAAAATGTAAAAATAGAAAATAATCAACGTACGTGATTAAACCTGTAATCACTATGGGGACAGGTTCAAATAGTCTTCACACAAACATTATTTCCCTCACACATTCTCAGTCTTTTTCGCCCGACAGAAATCTCTCTCTCACTCACTTACTTTCGCTCTCTCACACACACACACACACACACTCTCTCTCTCTCTCTCTCTTTCTCTCTCTCTCTCTCTCTCTCTCTCTCTCTCTCTCTTACACATACACCCACACACACATGCACACGCACACGCGCAAACACCCACACACACGCACACACCACACCCACATTCACTCACTCACTCTCTCTCTCTCTCTCTCTCTCTCTCTCTCTCTCTCTCTCTTTCCCTCTCTTGCTTACTCACTCACTATTTCGCCTACTCGCTCACTCCTTTACTCAGTCCTCCCTATCTATCATCCACATACTCACTCTTTCTATCTATCAATCTATCTATCTATCACCCACTTACATTAAGAATTGCCTTGGTAGATTTGGATACTTTGGAAGATTGGCTTTGTTTTTCTGGAAGATACTTAAAAATGAAATAGATTCTCTGGAAACCTTCCTTTTTAAAGCTCCCAGCCCCAAAACCCCCATGAACTGTTCTGTTCTCGTAAGGAATTTTGTCTCTCTAATATTTTACCGTTATTACAAGCAATCTGGACGTAACGTGAATTTTGAACTTGGGCAACAAAGCGTCCAAACCTCCAGATAATCCAGAGAACCACTTCCTTCCTACTTCTTATTCAACCTTACCGTCCTCACTGACCCTCAAATCCCATTTGTCCTAGAAACTGGAAGAAGACGATACATACTCCTAAAAACTCTAACCATTGAAACCCTTTTATTCAGAACTTTCCCTGCAATTCTCAAAGTCACCTAAACAAAAGTGAATGCCGGGTTAAGAGTGTAATTATTGGATTACTTTTAGCGCTTTACAGATGTTGAAACATTATTATTATAAAGTAAATAAAAACGCCGACAATAGGCAGACCAAAATGAATAAGCGCCCCTGCAAAAAGTTCATTTGGATTCAAATGATTTTTTTTACGAGGGTTCGCAACAGCAGAAGTTATATCAACCCTCGGGGTGCCGGTGTTTTTGAAAAAAAGCCCATTTGTAAGTATGTCGGGTTCGAATGCAGGGCCGCTGGAGTCGAACCCGGGACCTTTACCTTACAGTGATGAGCGCCGTGTCAACGCCTAAACCGTTGCGGCCACCGACACACTTTTCAAAGGATTAATATGTAATTTATCTCATGATGATTCATTAATCTCTTCTGAACTTATTATAGTATCTTCGGTTCAGTTTCCGCCAGTTCTAGCAGGTAACCACCGGACGAAACGACATTGCCGCTAGGGTTGTGTAGCAGCGGAAAAAAAGTAATAAAAGAATTGGATTAGGTCTCCGTTAAAAGAGAAGTATTGTCAGCTAGATCTAAAATGTCTACTCGAGTGAAATGAACACTGCTTTGTTGAATCGGCCGGTTCATCTTTGACAAAAGGCGGTAAACTCCTCCTTTCCTCAACAATAGTAATACAAAGAAAACAAATACACCCTGCCTTTTCGTACTTGAATGACAATCGCAAACTCCGACCTAGGAGAAAATATTTAGACTTTTGTTTAAACCAAACCGAAATTATGATCGCCCTTGATCGCCGAGAGTACATATATGGTAATTAATTGCATAATCTTCAACCCTTCTATCCAGTTCGTCCCTAATAGAACTAGAATACACAATATGCATTTTGTAAATAAATTTATCAGGCATTTTCCGAAGATGCTGAAAAACATACTTGTGCAACTGCAGGAAAATTCTTCTTCCTTTGTAGGGGGTCCATCGTCAATTATTTTCATCACTTTAACACTTGAAAAGCAATTGATATTCCCACCGCTTAACCTTCATAAAAAAAAATAATAAACTACATACAGTCTGGTTAAATAATTTATTGCTTAACCTTCATAAAAAAAAATAGTAAACTACATACAGTCTGGTTAAATAATTTATTTAAAAAGAAAAAATTCAAGCACAAATTGACTAATTTCTATACAAACAATTTCGATATTAGAGGTCCTTACCTCAATAAAAAAATTTCTATCAAAACCCTGAGTACACGATTGTGTGAATGTATTTATTGGCGTGATTGGTTAAGTATGGACACGGTCTGTCGTGGAATTCGAGTACTCACACAATTTCATCTAGGTTTTTCATATATTTGCAATAAAATAGAGAAAAATGGGGACTTCGGTGGCAGCAACGGTTTAAGCGTTGACTCTGCGCTCATCCCTTTTAAGGTAATGGTCCCGGTTCCTTGGGGACTAAAACCGAAAATGGCCTACTGGTCATATACAGCAGTAATAAGACCCAGAATAACCTATGGATCACTAATCTGGTGGAACAAAGCTCAACAAAAAGTAGCTACCCAAACATTAGGCAGCATACAAAGACTAGCAAACCTATGTATCACAGGGGCAATGAGAACAACTCCTACAAATGCATTAGAAACCCTGCTAAACCTACCTCCATTGGAAATATTCATACAAGGAGAGGCTAGGAAAAGCTCACTTAGGCTCCAGACGGACTCCAAAGGAGAGGAAGAACACAGGAGAGCATCAGATACAATGATATAGTATACAGGTGGCTCCAAAACAAACGAAGGGACCGGATCAGTTCCTTTCTGTAAAAGCCCTTACTATGAGCAATCAAACTATTTAGGGAAGTACACTTCGGTTTTTCAAGCAGAAATACATGCCATCAATGCTTGTGCCCTGGAAAATCTTAAAAGAGGTTACACTGACAAAAAAATCCTCATAAGATCAGACTGCCAAGCAGCTATTAAAGCATTACCATGTAAAAGAATTACATCAAAACTAGTCAGTGAATGCATCCAAAATCTCCAAAACCTGAGAAAACACAACAACCTGATGATATCTTGGGTGCCAGGGCACAGGGGAATTTAGGGTAACGAGGAAGCAGACAAACTGGCCATAGGAGGATCTGCAAGACCATACACAGGCCCCGAACCTATCCTTGGGATAACAAAAACAAACATAGAATCCTCCATCGCAGAATGGATCCAAGCAAAACAAAAAGAGAAGTGGATAAACTCTAGCGGTGCTAGACATAGTACACTTGAGATGAAACAACCCTCACCAAGATTGGCAAAAACACTGCTGCAATTGGAGAGGGCAAAACTCAGATGAGTGCTGGGACTACTAACCGGTCACTGGTTTCTGAGAAAACATCTACACAACATGGGTGTATATACAGCGATGATCCCATCTGCAGATTATGTAATGAGGAGGAGGAAACAGCCACTCATATCATCTTCGAATGCGAAGCAACAGCTCAATGGAGGTTTAACCTAACGTACGGAAAAGACTTAGGGAAACAAATTGCAGCAAGGACAGTCAATGACCTGATACTTCTAAGAAGAAGGATTGAGTCTATTGACTGAACTAAGGAACTAGGAAGGTACAATAAGCCAGAAGGCTGCAGTGCCTGGGGAATACAAACCCCGCTTCCTAGTACCCTTTCCACCATACCATACCCGGGTTCCAGAGGCCCTGCATCCAAACCCGACATACTTACAAATGAGCTTTTTTTCAAAAACACAGGCACCCTGAGGGGTTTATATGACCTCTGCTGTTGCGAACCCACGTAAAAAAATAGGTAGTAGTCAATGAAGTAATATCAAAATTCTGACAACACATTATACTACATTGGTATGGACATGGTCTGCGGTGTAATATCGAGTAGTGACAGACACAGGAAAGTAATCTAGGTCATATATTTGTAGATATGATAAAGAAGTAATAAATGGCGTAGTATCAAAACTCTAACTATTCTATTATGCTATACTATGATGATTGGGTGAATGTATTTATTTTGGTAAGTGGTTAAATAATGTCTAGATCTATCATGGCAAATAGAGTACTTACATACTTACGAAAGTAATCTAGGATTTTATTTTTCATTTGCAGTTTTATTTAATTTTTAAACCTTTTCGTGTTGCTTTATGGATTAATTGCTATCTAGCTTTTTGTTTATTAAGCCAAAATGCCTGATCCACCTTTTAATTTGACAAAAACCTACACAATAACGTCTTTTCTTATGTGTTTCTATTTAAAAAAAAAATTGAAAGAAAATGTTGCTTTTAGCATTGAATGAAACAACTTGAGGGGTTTCTATTGTGAAATGCCGAGTTGGGCAAATGTATATCATTTGGGGTGAAGTTTGTCAGAGGAGATCTGGCGATGGCCGTGATAACGCGCCCGAGGCAGTGACATCTGTGTTTCCACCGACAATAGGAAGGAACGGAATGGAAATGGGCACGGCTACGGTTACAATTGTGATTTCCCATCCAGTGATGTTGTAAGGGTGAAGTGGATTCTAAGGCGAAAACTATCCGGCCGATTGTCGCAGGCCAGCTTTCTCCGGGCAAAAAAGGCTGGAAAAAATCACCATCTACCCGAACTATTGTTGTCCCGACCCAATCAAGCTATTCTCATAATTGAAACAGAACTGGAAAAATAATCGAAGTTCGATAGAGAATTTTTTATTAAAGCATTTCTATTTCATTTTGATATGGAATCATGTTAATTGGGTCCAAAAACTACAGGGTCCATGAAGAACTTTTAAAATTACTTAAAATACATATTTTATTGTACAATTTATTTACTTTTTATATAAAATAAAAAGTCCTCAGTTCCCTGCTCAGGTCTTGAACAATATTTTGCAGAGAATTTTATTACGATCTGTCCTCTATCCTTGATGAACAAATATTATGGGTGTAAATCGCTTTATTACAGTACGTGCAAAAAGAAAATAAACAGGGAAACATGATTGAAATTCTGTAATAAAATGATATTATTTGGGCCGAGAATAGAGCTCAGGTTGTTTAAAAAAGGGTTGTTTTTGCCCCTGTGTACACCCGTTCCTCGGTCAGTTTATCGTTGATTGGATTATTCTTAAGCCCTTAGCCACCGGTGTCATATAACCGATGGCTTTGCTAATATTCCGTCATTTTTTTCTCTTTGATGTTGAAACAAGCAAAAACCCCTGGCAACCGCAAACCAACCGTAAATTTGTTCAAAATTCAACTACCATTACGCAAAATTGTCAACTTTGAATGTTGTATTCATATTTTTAACTTTGTTAATTAATGTTAAATGAAATGGTGGAATCGGGGAGATCCCATCAATCGATTCCCACTGTTGCCTCTAAAATTTCTGACCCCCCCACTCTATGAAAATTCTGATCTTTTTGTTGCACAAAATTTTTACGTTGAATTTTTTCCTATTCAGGTGAAAAGAATGGATCGAAATCAGGTGGTTATGGTATCAAAGTTGCAGTTCTGGGTTCGATTCCCACCCTTGCCTCTAAAATTTTTGACCCCTCGTCACCATGAAAATTCTGATCTTTTTGTCGTACAAAAAACACTGAATTTTCAAAGTTGATTTTTTTTCGTATCCTGTATAATCATGTGAAAAGAATGTATCGAAATGAGGTGGATATGGCATCAAAGGTGCAGTCCTGAGTTCGATTCCTACTAGTGCCTCTAAAATTTCTCACCCCTCGACACCATGAAAATTCTTTCTTTCAAGTCTTTTTTTCAAATTTAATCGTTACGGATCTATCAAACTAAAGAACAAGTTCCATATGGAATGTTTTAAATTATGTAGCTGAACGTGGCCCGAAACATTTTTACTATTGTATTAGTAACTTTGAAATTCCAAAAAATATACATTTTTTAAATTTTAGTACATTTACTATTAAAATACAATGATTTGTGGCAAACGGCAAGTTATAGTCGATTTTAACAAAAATATCAACGGATTTAGTCCTTCTAGTCTTATCGGACTGATATAACAAGAGGGACTTGGTGATTCATGAGATTATTTGTATAAAGGCGGTTCCAGACATGCGGTATTAGCATCCCAGCAGCAATTTTCGCCGAATCCCGACTAGTGTGGATGGACGCTCGGCTATTCGCCGAATAACAACATCAGGTGCTCGCCGTGCTCGGCGTTTTGACGGTTTTCATGTTCGCTTCAAAGGGCACGAATATTCCTGAAGTAACCGCAGTCAAACCATCCACATATTCGGGAATCAACTATGACTGTACATACCTTTAACCAATAGTCAGCTGTTATCAAAATCAACCGTAAGTTTATACTTCTATTTAATACTATTTATTTTTCATTAATAAACGATTGCTAACTAGTATAGATGTTTTAATTTACACATTAACAATTGTTTTTTTGTTTTCTTTTATTAGGAATGGATTGACCCAATGCAACAGTTTTGGAGTTCCTCGATGCTGACGAAACAAAACCAATAATTTGGAAAGCTTCACTTACAAATCATAAATTGTTTCATAAATAAAGCAATAATTAAAAATATAAAAAATATAATTAAATGGATTTTTTTCAATTAGTTTGTTGCCACTGCACAAAACAGTAACCGCATCTGCAGCAATGACAGTTTCACTGTTGCCCATCACGTTTTTAGTAAGTTGAGGACTCCCACTGCATTTGGAAAACACGTATTCCCTTTTTCCGCAACAACTAGGAGGTTATACAAAATCCGCATGTATGTATACGAAGGCGCGCTATTTCGCGAATACCAAGACGATCATCTAAAGACTTGGCAAATATTCGGCGGCAATCGGCATTCGGCGAATCGCCTTAAGATAGTGTTAAAGAGGCATTGAAGTCCGCAAACAGCATAAACGTAATAAGTTGGGCCTTGGATAAAACAGCCTGAGCAGCTCAAAAATGTGTGTTTATGGAATCTTCATGGTTTGTATGTGATTTATTAGCGTGAAAGGAGAAATTTATCCCCAAATACACCGAGAAATATCGAGTACTCGGACAATGGGAATGTAATCTATTAGCGTGAATTTAGGAGCTTTTTCAATCGCCTCGAGGAATATCGGTATTTTGGGGCAGTGTGAACAACTGTGTGTGTGTGTGTGTGTGTGTGTGTGTGTGTGTGTGTGTGTGTGTGTGTGTGTGAGTGGAATTTATTAGCGTTAAAGAAGGAGTTTATTTCCAACTATCCGGAGAAATATCCACTACCCTGGGGAATGTAAATTATTAGCATCGGAGAACTAAAACGCCGACGTTTTAGGTGTCGGCCAGAAATCATGGTTAAAGGAAAGAATTGACCGATCGGTCTAGCCTTTTGAAAAATTGAAAATCACAGCTTCAACTTCGAGTGTAGCCCGAAAAAAGAGGCTAACAATGCTTTTCCCCTATCGTATAGTCGGATATCCCGTCTCAAGCGTGTGCTCAATTTCGTTAACGGTTACAATAAAAAATTAAATATAACGGAAATAAAAGTCAGGCTGCCGATGACAAATATAGTTTGCTGGCCCTAAACACTATCATCAATATATCTGTTCCTTAAAAAATGAGTTTTATTTTAAACTGTTTTTATTATTTACGACGTGATCAGTTTTTTAGGTAATATTTTATGCAAAAAAAATATTAAATAAATCTCAACCTGTCTTCGTATTTCAAAGACGTACGGACTGGTGACACAATTCCCTGTTGTAGGAAGTAAAGGTGGAACCGTTCTATCGACAGAATTCGAGAGAAAAAAGAAGCTGAGGTAAAAAGGAATGGAAGTGTTTGGCGAGCTAACAAAAAGTCGGCATAGAGATGAAACGACAAATGAGTTTCCTTTGGCTTAACCCGGAGCCGAAGTCAATCCCACGAGCGTCCCCCATACCACGTCCATACTGGAATCTGTCCTAAAAAAAACCGGTAAAAGTTCCTTTTACTCTACTTTCCAAGACGGTTGATATCAAAATGTAATCGCCCTTAGACCTAACTATTATTATTGCATATGTGTAAAATGCTTAATAAGTACATTATTCAAAACCTTAAAAAATGTTTCTTATCATATTTGTAAACGCTAACCTCAACTCTGCTTAGTTACATACTTACGTCATTTTTATTCTGGAATCGACAAACTTTTGAAACGTCAAAGTGAGATAACATTAAATATTATTATTAAATAGTAAATTTTACTATCATATTTTGATATTTTGGAGGATTTATGCCCTGAGAAGCCAGCCATTGCTGGCACTCAATGTGAAGGATTAAAAAGCAAGGAGGTGTCAACGTAGAGGGTTCTTGGGATGGGAAAGTGTAGAGAGGACGAGCAGTCGGGTTAGAATGGATTGAGAGGTTGGTTGGAAACTTTTGGAATCGGGAACGGATCACTTCGTTGACAAAAGGAAAGTTGCGGTTATTGTGAATAGAGAGATTACTGACATACTAATGAGCTGTGGAGGATTTTGATTTGTACGGCTTGGCAGAACCTCACAGTTCGACTCCGTATGTCCAAAGTGGTCGTAGTAAGTTGTATAAGTTGGTTAGTTTAGTGTTGACGATCAAGACGGATTTGGGTCTAGAAGTCTTCGTAGTCGTCCAAATCATTTGTTAAGTTGTTGTCGTCTTGCGTGGGGATTCAACGACAGTCTCTCTAGTAAACCCTTTGTTGTTGATGTAGCAGAGGGCAATTTTTTTACCCCAATGTGAACCCTGAATACACTTTTCCTCATTCAGTCTTATCTCCAGTCATATGCACAAGGTGTTGTTGGATATAAGAGGTAGCTTGGATAGGATGTGAGTTAGAGGACGAAATTGCTGTACCGTCCGCGAAGGTGATGATGATGGTATTGGGGATGTATAAGTAGGTCAGCATTATGTATGGGTTGGGACCAATAATGCTCCCTTGTGCGACGCCTAAATAATTACTCCAGGTTATGTGACAATTAAGCGGTTGCTTTACATTCGAAGATGATTTGGGTGGCTGTTTCTTCCTCCTCATTACATAACCTACAAATGAGATCATCGTTGAATTAATGTTGTGTAGAGGTTTACTCGGATGCCAGAGACCGGTAAATAGTTAAAGCAGAATTTACCCTGCTTAACTACAGCAGTGACTTAGCCAGTCTTGGTGAGGATTGTTTTAGCATAAGTTTACTGAGTCTAACGCCCTTAGAGTTTATTCATTTCTCCTTTTGTCTTTTTTGTACAAAGACATCCATGAGGATTGGAGGTTAGTGTGGAATTTTTCGTAGCTGGATTTTGCAACTATTTACAAAAGGAAAAGTTCGTTATGGTGGTGTGTTTGTTATAGTGGTTGGTGCCGATTTAAAAATAAAACGGGGCGTTGACGATGGATCTAAGTATTCGTGATTCTAAGGTCTGGGGTTTGGGGAGATGTGAAAGTTTTAACCTCACAGTTATCTGTCGTTTGTCCATATTGAGTTGTTTATGAGTATTTTTTAAGTAATCAGTCGTATATGGGGATTCCAGGTGAGTCGTTTATCGTGATTCTAGCCCTAGGTAGCGGATGACGTTGTCGGTGTGAAGGGGATGGAGGTTATATAGATTGGACGTAGAGTGATGCATCGGAGGGTGAAGGTTTTATTTTGGGCCTTCGTTTAGTTTGATTCACCATTTTTTGAACCATTGTTTAATGGAATATAGGAGTGAATGGAGGGTTCGGTGAGCTATGACGGGGAGTGAGAGGACGAATACCAGTGTCATCAGCGAATGTTCGATTGGTATCGAGATGGTAAGGGATTTCAGCAGTATATACTGTGCATAGTACCTGGTCGAGGACGCTATCCTGAGGGATCCCGCGTCCACCCTGTACAAAGGAGACCCATACTCAAAAGTACCTGTCGGTCAGGAAGGATTTAAACATGAGATAGTATGTAAGGCATATGCCCTTGAGTTTCCAGAGCAAACCCGAATATCGAAATCCAGTTCGATATCAATAACCAGAGCAGCATTCTTCTCTTCTGAATGGAGGACCAAAACGCGATGGCACTGTTGAAGAATGGAAGGGCGAAGCTACATCCAAATTGATGGTCGGGGATTATATTCGGGGATTCGAGGGTGGGGAGTATTTTTTTATAAAGGAGATTTTCAAATAGTTTACCACGAATCGGCAGTAAACCGAAGGGACTATGTGATAAGTCCTCAAGTGAAGTTTTCCCATACAATAGAATTTTTTCCGAGATAAGTGAAAATCGTCGGGGTTCAACAATTTCTGGTCTGAAAGACACATCGGGCAGAGCATTTATACTGGTGGACGATTATCCAATGATTTTTTTTCGGCCGATAAAGCTTATTGGTAAAGGAATTTGTTTTCATAAACTCTTTCTCTCGTCGGCGCTATTCCTACCGTCAGTAGTAGTTTTTTCCATAATGTCATAAGAGATGTAAAATTTTACAGATTTATATTCATCGTGATCCATGATAAAAATCTGTTTTTATTTCAGAACAATTTTTGTTTTAATTAATAATTTTTGAAAATAAGGGCGTTATTGAAAATTGAGGGATTTGTTTTTGTTTTCATCGGAAAGAACATTTATAATTGGAAATATCGAACGCACTTTTGTTCAAGAGCGATGTTGTAATCGGCCCAAGCGGTTCTGAACAGGTACGAGTGGATAAAGGGCACGATCCTTAAAATATGAATTATAATAGGCACGGCTGGTTTCTTTGAGGATCCACGGGGGCACAATGGAAGTAGGAAATCGAGGGTGAAATCTCACTGCTAAGATTAACTGGAATTTTCGAAGAGGTAAAGAGGGGAAGATACAGGTCTACCCGGCTTCCCCCATTGGCCCATTTCTTCCTATTGGCCGAAGAATACATTGTAACCGGCCGGAGGAAGTTCCAGTTCCAGCAGACTAGATGTCTAATTGCTGCGAGCAGGATCTTTGATTTTCGACTTTAAAAACGATGGATTTTGGAATTAAATCAAAGGTAAATGGAACACTTTTTCTACTAACGGGACGGTAAATACGTTTCACTCCTTATACAGTGTCACGTGAACCCACGGAAGTCATCTTTCATGTTAAATTAGCTAAAACGTATCTATTGTACACAGTCTGATTATCAATTTTATTCGAGATTTTTCACTTTTCAGTTGACATTTCAACCTTTCGCAACTTAATTAACATAAAATTCCCTTTTACCTCTTAAAATATTAATTAATGATAGAAAGGTAACGAACTCTCTCTTGTCTTTATCCTATTGCTATCCGTTCGGTACTCAGGGCCCCTTCAATTGTTGATAAAGTAACACAAATAGCAAAACTAAATACACAGAAACGCCGAAAAGAGATAAAAAAAACATAATGGTCTTGTTTGCATTCACACTACCTCAGAGGGCTCGATATTCCTCGCGGTAATTGGGGATATGACATCCGTTCACGCTAATAAATGACATTCACACACCAGTCTTTGTTCACACTGCCCCTGAACACTCGATATTACTTAATTTCTCAAAGATCCATAATGACCAATGTAGAAATAGTATGTAATTGCTAAAAAAATAGATTTTTCGGTAGCAAAGAACAAAAATTACTTGTTATGGTTTTAAAATATCTATTAAATATTGAAAGTAATAAAAAACTCTATGGTTCAAAATTGATCGTAAGAAAAAACAAAAAGCTTCTGAAAATTAAACTAACTCAAAATTTCTTGAAGAAAGCAAGTTTGATTATTTCCTATTTTATAGGATATTTTTTTTTATATTTGCTTCAGGTTTTTAATGATCTTTTTTTATTGGTGAAATCAAATGTACACTAAAATTAACATTTTATGAGATACGTAAGTGTTACTTTATGGAATAAAATTGTTGAAACTTGAAATTTCTCGAATCCAATTGAGAATCACACTGTGAAAAATAGAGACTTTCCAGTCCAATTTGATATGTTCGATCACCTCCTAAAGTATTGAATGTTCATGGGACATCCTAAACACTTCATTTCTTAAGTTAAGTACGTTGAATTCATTTCATTTGTTATCTTCTCTGTTTTTATGCTTTTATTATTAAGTATTAGCAACTTTGGTAAAACCAATTTGTATTTATAAACAAACCTGCCTAGAATCAGCCTAATGATTCCTGTGTATTTATAACAGCGTCAAATGCTAGGTTAAGCTTATTCCGAATTGGCAGATACAAATGTAGAACAATAAAACACCATTTTCTCTACTAAATTTTTTTTTTCGGATAATAAATAATGAAATAACCGATAACAATCGATCGCTGAGGCGGATGAATAAAGTTTTAATCGTAATTTCTAGCAAAACTGGACCGCCTGTTATCGCTATTGAAATGCATTTTGAGCTCTTTGGCTCTGCGAAGGTATCAAACAATCGGTATTGTTTTAAAAGTTATTAAACTTTTAAACTCCTTTTAAGAAATATTGCCCTGTGATTTAAAATAATTTTTATTTAGTCGGTTATTGTTTATAACTCCGAAAAGGGGGCTCAATGTGTTTTATTCTTCACTTTTCTTCGAGATCTTTAGTATTTTTACTACATGTTAATTATTGGACGAAAAAATTGTGCATTTTTCGTCATTTAATGGGGAAAACTGCAGTTCGGACTGTTAGGAAATTTTACAATGTTTATGGCGATAACGCTTTAGGAAAAGGCATCTTTAAAATAGTTTATGTTGAACCGGCCCAGGGTCACTTACTGGGTCTATCTCCAATCGCGAGGAGGTTGCTTGTTCATTAGAGGAAATTTTGATGTGGAAGAGGCACAGGACTATAGATTGTCCTTCACCATTGATGATGACCAAATTCAAGCTTTTTTCACAAATAACCCAAATTAATTAATTGCAGATAATTTAATATATATCGAACAAGGGTTATAACGAATCAGGAGCAGCTGGATATGTCACCTGTTAACAGAGAATAATTTATCGGACCCCATTCCATCTGCTATTTCCTTCTAAAAACGTAATGTAAATGACCGGGATGAAAAGTACTTTTACAATAATTAAGGTTTTTAGTTGAGATAAAAAAGTCAGTGTCACGAGCGGGATTCGAACCCACGACCGTCGGCTAAATACGCCGATACTCTACCGCTTGAACTATCGTGACTTCGATCCACTCGGACACTAACTTCCCATCTCAACCCCACCTTTTCAATTTGCCCTCCTTTTTGCCATTTTTCAAATGTCGTGTCATCAGGATTCGATTCTCGGCGACAAATGAAATGGCCACGGAGAACTTTAATAAAGGTATACTTCGTTTTACTAATTAAGTCCATTATATTTAGTGGTATATTTCTATCTTCTATCTTCTTCTATCTTTTTATGTAAGGTTTTGATTGAAATGAAAAAGTTAGTGCCACGAGCTGGATTCGAACCACGATAGTTCATGTGGTTAAAGCAGCGGCGTATTTAGCCGAAGGTCGTGGGTTCGAATCCCGCTCGTGGCACTAACTTTTCATTTCAACCAAAACCTTACATAAAAAATCTTAATTAATTGAAATATTCAATTGGTCAAGCGGTCCACGAAAACTAGTGAATTTTACAGTAATATTCAGATAAAAAAATCTTGGAGGAAACGCAGCGACATACCGTTAACGACTCAAAAAACCGTATTACATCCAATGAACGTTGTGCATTTGTATAAAACCGTTAATTTTTTTGGCATATTGCACCCATTTCGAGGTATTAAAATCAGAAATTGGCCAAAAAGTGGATAATTGCAATTGGATTGTCCAGCAGGAGAACGCTAAGCCCAACGAGTCTTTCAGGCCAAAATTTGTTGGGGGCTTGGTCATGATTTTCACCTATCGTGGAATCGTAATTAGAATCGTAAAATTCTATTATTATATTATACGGGAAAAACTTCACTTGAGGACTTAAAAATCACACCCTCACATTGGTTTATTCCCGTTTCTGGGTAAACCCCTTGAAAATCTCTTTTATAAACAAATACATGCCATCCTCGAATCTCCTAGTATAAGCACAATATGCAATAAAAACCCTACCACTGCAGAAAGCTCCAGGAGTTGACCACACCCTCAGTCTTTGGAAAACTTCAAAGAATGCCCTAGTTTTCCTAACCACCCGTTTAATTCATCTCCCCGTACAACTCACTTCCCGACATCATGGAAATTTTCCACGATTTTCGCAATCCCTAAACCAAACAAACCATACCACCTTCCGTACTTCGACCGTCTCATCAGTTTTTCAGTTTACATTTTTCGTAACATACTCCTTTATACTAAAACGAAACCCCTGTATAAACGAATAACAATTCACCTGGAATCGACTCAAATCGACAGAACGTTACTGACTGATTACTTAAAAGACTACTAGACAGATCTAAACTCTCCCTTGAAAAAATACACATATAGAACTCAATACAGAAATCAATATGAATATACGGCATAGAACCGAGGGCTTCAACCTTCCAATCTCCACAGAATCCAGACCCTACAATCACGAATCCTTAGATCCATTGTTAACACCTTGCTCTATTTCCAATCGTACCAGCTATAAAACGACCTTTTCTCTTTTTGAATTCAAAATCTAGCTACAAAAAATTTCCCGATTCCAGCCTCTGAAATTTTATCTAATTTATACTGTTGAAGCCACCATACGTTTACAACCACAGCCAACCGCGGATTCGGATTGGGATAACCCCCAGGTCTATTAAGGGGAACATCTCGGAAATCTCATTTGACAAATCTTTTTAATCAGGCACTCTTACAAAATATTCATATTTTTTATTTTGTTTTAAAGTTTCAACGAATCAACCAATCAAGAATCAAGTTCCATTGTCGGCAATAAGCCAAGAATATTTCTTTTCAGAGCATAAGCAAAACAATTATTGATGATCATGTTGCTTCCTATTTTCATTCCGCAATCCAAAACGTGGGGAAGGACGTCTAAAAACAAACCAAACCATAAAGGACTTAAGGGGCAGCCCTGCCTAACGCCTTCTTCCATTTTAAAAACCTGAGACTAACCTGACTGGCTTTTTTGTTTTTAGCCTGCGACAGCAAAAACTGATTTAAGAAATGGTTATCGCTGAGATTCCTAGATTTAATTTTATGGGTGGACCCTTCCTGTCAACACTGTCAAAAGCTGATTCAAGGTGGGCATCGATGATACCTTATGCTTAAAAATTCAGCAGTAGTGGACTCTAAGGTGTAACGATGTTTGTTCAAATATTCAATTAAAGCCCACGGTCATACAATCGTTTGTATATAGAGCAAACGAATAATGTTTAACCTTAGAGAATATTAAAGAGGTTTTAATCAGCCTCAAATATAGGATAATGCAATAAGCTGTAAAAAAAAATTTCAAAGCGCTGAATTTGAGCAGACGTTACTTTTATGATTTATCTCGAGTGGAAATTTACAGTTATTACGCAAATTGAGTAATGCGCATTGTCGTTTTGCCTATCCCGGTCACACACGTCTAGAGGGGCCGCATTAATTATCTGCAGACTGTCTGTGGCGTATGTAATAGGGCTTAATTGAAAGCGACGCTGTCTCGTCGTAATTCTCAGTGATTAGCTTTGTACACCGACGCGTAAATTTCAAGTCAAACATCACAGTGACGCGTAAGAAGCTCAGGTTATGAGTGAACGTTCTGATGAACCGAATTCGTGACAACTAATATGCTTCATATGTTCCAAAATTGACAACGAGATAAACAGATACTGAGAATAATAAATTTTAGTGTAATATTCCAGGCTACCGTATTCACTGTTTTCATTCTACATATCATCAAAGATTACCTTTTTTAAAAATCTAAACATTTCAGAAATATGTTATTTATGTATTGGATTTAGGTTGGTAATACGTTTGTTACGTTCTTACGATGTGTGAGATGAACCCCTCTCTCTCTTTTGAAAGACGTGCAGTCCATTGAAACATTTAAAACTTTGGGACCAAAAAAACACGGTCGTATAAACTGGGACGGCTTAAAACAGTCCCGTATGAGTTGAGTAAAGTAGTCTGTCTGTTGAGTGTACTAGTTCTCCTGACATCGTAGTGAAAGGATTATTTTGTTTTTGCTTTGGTTTTAAAATGCAATTAATTTTGCTATGGCTTTTTTTTGTCCAGGTTTCCTGTAAACAGTGTGCAGTACAGAGAAGCTGCTTAGGTTACATACATCGGCTTTTTGATTCCATTTGCTTATAGGATAGCAGATTGCGTTAGGTTTTCATGTATTCGACTATGTCTGTCGGCCATTCAAGATATTTCGTAATCGTCATCTTTCTGCTTGGTAAATGCGGCAGTTCCTCACCTCGTCTAAATCTTTTTCCCAGAACGAATTACAATTTGTCTGATGACTTTTGATTGAAAAGACTGGTTATATATTGGCCTGGTGGACCCCCACAGTTCCAAAATGGTCGTAGTAATGTTATGTATTGTTGAGTTTTATGGGTCATAATAGATTTCGATCCTAAAAGTCTCACTAAGTCTCTCTCTCTCACTCTCTCTCTCTCTCTTTTTCTCTCTCTCTCTTTCTCTCTCTCTCTCTCTCTCTCTCTCTCTCTCTCTCCCTCTCCCACTCTCTCTCTCTCCCGGTTTTCTATCTCTCTCTCACTCTTACTTTCTCTCTCTTACTCGCTCTCTCCCTCTTTAATATTTACGAAGGCCAACGTGTTTCACGAGTATCACTCTCTCGCTCAATAACTCACACTCTCACTTACTCTCTCTCTCTCACTCATTCGCTCACGCTCTCACACTCACTCACATTCTCTCTCAAATTCGGTTGCTGACCCGCATTTTCTTATTTTCTTCCACTCAATAACTTGCACTCTCACTTACGCTCTCTCTCTCTCTCACTCATTCGCTCACGCTCTCACACTCACTCACTTTCTCTCTCACATTCAGTTGCTTGCATTCTCTTATTTTCTTCCACTCAATACCTCACACTCTCACTTACTCTCTCTCTCACTCATTCGCTCACACTCTCACACTCACTCACTTTCTCTCTCACATTCGGTTGCTTACCCGCATTCTCTCATTTTCTTCCACTCAATAACTTGCACTCCCACTCACACACTCACCATCATACTCTCTCACTCGTTCGCTCCCTCACTTTCTCGCTCACTAGATTACTCTCATAATCTCTCACTCTCTCACACTCATTCAGTTTCTTTCACACATTTACTTGCTTGCCCGCATTCTCTTACTTTCTCTCACTCATTAACTTGCACTCTCACTCACTATCTCATTCTTTAACTCGTTCGCTCGCTCACTAGTTTACTCTCATACGCACTCACACTCACTTACTCTCACTCACCCTCAAAAAAAGAGAAAGATAGATGTATAGAGAGAAACTGTATCTGTAGATCTCTATTGCCGAGATTTTTAAATACCACGATATTTTTTCATTCATTCGTGCACCCATTCGCTCATTCACTCACTATTTCGCTCACTTAATCCTTATTCACTCTTCTCACTGACTCACTTACTTTCTCTCGTGTTCACTTACTCTGTTTTAATCACTCGCTCGCTCACTCTCTCTGTCTGTCTCTCTCTCACACTCTCTCTCTCCCTCAGCATTATTTTCAAAGAATAGAAAAATTGAAATTATTGAAATTAGTTGTGTGCCAAAGAAATACAATTAAATATCCTTAAATACTTCCTTACTTTTCAAATAATACAATTAATTAATTATTGCCATAAACAATTTTGACGATACACGATACGATCATTACCCCATAAAAAAGGCTGACACGTCTAGCTTCCTACTTCCCAAGCAAATAAATTAACATCTTAGAATAAGTTCCAGAAATAAAGTTTAAACCTAAATCAACTGGTGCATTGTTGTTGTTGTTGTTGTTGTTGTTGTTGTTGTTGTGCTTTTAACAATCGTTATTCTGTGTATATTTCATGTATTGTAATATATGTATAAACTGACTGATGCAAAAATTCCCCGTCTGACAGGTAAACCGGCGAGAATCGGCAGACTGGAATGACAGAAACGACCTTAGCCACCTCATAGACCTCAACAAGATTTTTTGCTTTTTTCCAAGTCCAATAAAAATTAGTGAAAAGCTTGGTAATGATGATTGATGATTCAGACTAGACATTATAGTTGTCAAATACCAGGTTTATCACCCTACATTGGTACTACAGGACGGCGATAGCCTACCTAAACATTCATCTGGTGGCTCTTTGAAAGTTTTGAACTGAAAGAAATTTCCGTTTTTTAGATTATTCATATTCAAACTCAAATATCAAGAAATAAACATATCGAAATCGTTGCGATTAGTAAATGATCATTAAACAACTTATTAAATATGTTAAATATATTATATACATTAAATTCACTAATTTCGTGGTCCGCTTGACCAATTAATATACTACAATTAATTAAGGTTTTTAGTTGAGATAAAAAGTCAATGGCACGAGCGGGATTCGAACCCACGATCTTCGGCTTGATACGCCGCTGCTCTACCACCTGAGCTATCGTGACCTCGATCCGATAGTGTCCGAGTGGATCGAGGTCACGATAGCTCAAGTGGGAGAACAGCGGCGTATCAAGCCGAAGATCGTGGGTTCGAATCCCGCTCCTGCCATTGACTTTTTATCTCAACTAAAAACCTTAATTAATTGTAGTATATTATACACAATTAAACATTACATATTTAAAAAAAAAATAATCTACATATAACGGGGAGCCATTATTTCAACTGTTTCCTTTAAGGAATGAGGTTTACAGTCAAATGCAGTGGGTGGATTATGGAATATCAGAGGCTTAAAGGGGATTGCCGTGCAGAGCATCGCGTCGATTTTCCGGTCCTGGGGTTAAGTTGGAAACTCATCTTAGTGCCTTTGCATAAATTCTCACTTACCAGAGGTTTACGTGGGAGTGTCAATCATATTCCCCTCGTCCCATCGACCTCACCTTTAGATTTTATTTACGCCGTGAAATGGGAGGGGAAAGGGAAAACTTCGGAGGAAGGAGGAAACTTCTAAAAGGGTTAAAAACATAAACGTTTTTTGACAAACAGGACCTTATAAACAATTAATTTAATAAAATATAATTTAAAACATTAGGCAAACAGGTGCTTTCTCTAATAAAAAAATTGTAAAATATCGTAAAGTTTAAATATTCAACCATTGAAACATTTTCCCTCGGTCTTTTCTCCCGGGATTGATGATGATTTTCATTGTACGGACTATAGTAAATTAATCGGCACAGGAGATAGGATCATGTTTCCCATGAGGGACTTTTGACGGGAGTCTCCGGTGTAGGATTTAACATGAATTCGGACCCAAATGATACGAGTTCGTCAAAACTCTAGCCATTCATGCCATTCGGATTTATAAACTCTTCAACGCCAAGTCCAACGGACAGATGACGTTATCAATGACGACTTTGTTCTATATTTACGAAGGCGTTACACGAGTATTCCGTGTTCAATGAGAAACTGATGGGCCAGACATTTCAATTATAATGCCACTTCTTTGACGATATCACCCAAAGACTGAAATGACAGAAGTTGGACAAAATTGAACGTCAGTTCATGCTAGGTCTGTTTGTTGAGAGCCCTTCGCTCTCTCTCTTTAACACATTTACACATTCCTCTCTCTTTCTCTCTCTCTCTCTCTCTCTCTCTCTCTCTCTCTCTTTCACTCACTCTCTCTCTCCTCTTTCTCTTTTTCTCTCTCTCTCTCTCTCTCTCACACTCGTTAAACTCGTTAAATCGCTTACACATGCACTCACTCTCTCTCACATTCACCCTCTTCTCTCTCTCTCTCTCTCTCTCTCTCTCTCTCTCTCTCTCTCTCTCTCACACACACACACACACACACACTCGTTAAACTCGTTAAATCGCTTACACATGCACTCACTCTCTCTCACTTTCACCCTCTTTTCTCTGAATTTCTGGTACAAAGATAAATCAGATAATTGCCATTAATGACAACCAAAAGAATAAATTATAAAAGATTCTTTAGTTCCAAAGAATACGACTATTTAATTATTATCTTAAACACTGTTTTTACTAGTTTTATTATTACAGTTTTCAGTGTTAGAAGTATCGACCACTTTTTCGCTCAAGAAACACTCTGGACTAGGTATGTTCTACAGTCAAAGAGAATTACTCAGAAGAGGAATACACGAGGTTCTACATAATAAAATGGAAAATAATAATTGTAACTTCACTAGTTTCGTGGTCCGCTTGACCAATTAATATCTTACAATTAATTAAGGTTTTCAGTTGAGATAAAAAAGTCAGTGGCACGAGCGGGATTCGAACCCACGATCTTCGGCTCGATACGCCGCTGAAGTACCATTTGAGCTATCGTGGCAACCAATTCAAAAGGTGTGGATGAGATGGGAAGTTAGTGGCCGAGTGGATCGAGGTCACGATAGCTCAAGTGGTAGAGCAGCGGCATTGTTTTACCTAATGACCTTAAAATAGGTCTAAAGCTTAGTAGTGACAACTGAATTTGCTTTTTTTTCAACACCAACCTTGAAACAGAATGTTCGTTTATTATTACAACTATTCGATTCGTTAAGAGACACGTTTTATAATAACAGCTAATAATTTATTTTTTTATTATATGCCAGGTAATAATNTACTGATGATGACCTTAAAATAGGTCTAAAGCTTAGTAGTGACAACTGAATTTGCTTTTTTTTCAACACCAACCTTGAAACAGAGTGTTCGTTTATTATTACAACTATTCGATTCGTTAAGAGACACGTTTTATAATAACAGCTAATAATTTATTTTTTTATTATATGCCAGGTAATAATATTAACTATAATAGTACAATAATATTTCGCTTCGTTATCAGTTATTGTTTTGTTCTGAATATTAAATATTAAGCACGATAGCTCAAGTGGTAGAGTGGCGGCGTATGTAGCCGATGGTCGTTGGAATCCCGCTCGTGACACTGACTTTTTTATCTCAACCAATACCTTACATAAAAGAATAATTAATTGAAAGAAGTAATTTGGTCAATTGACCACCAAAACGTAAATGGATTAATATTTATTAAATATTATATCGAAAAATAATGATTAATGTAATCTCCGGTGTATGAATGGAAATTAAGCCTACACAAACTTGTCAGAATCTGATGATAAAAGCGTCATATTGTTTTTGTTCTCTAAAACAGACGAGAGCAGTATTTGACGATGATAGTGTTGGGAAACGTGCATAAAGTAGATACGTCTCGTTTGCCTTTTCTGTATGGCGTAAGGGTCTTTTGTCGAAATTGAATTGTTCCTTTTGAGTCCCCGAGCGAGGCTGATGTAGTGATGGCGGGCGGGGATGTCTGGGGATGCACCCTAGACAATTGTTTCTCAACATCGATCCAAAGTCCTTTATTACAAATTGATGGTCGGAGATTCCCCCGCTCTTCGTCCAATAAAGCATTCCCTTTATATCCCCTTCCTTCCGATTACACAGCTAGACTTTTAGATGACATGCCCACATCAATTGGCGGATTATTGGAGCTGCACATGGCTTCCGATTTTTTATTCCGAAGTATCCAAATTAAATAC
This sequence comes from Cimex lectularius, assembly GCF_000648675.2. Lineage (NCBI taxonomy): Eukaryota > Metazoa > Arthropoda > Insecta > Hemiptera > Cimicidae > Cimex > Cimex lectularius. The sequence goes on along the minus strand of NW_019392838.1, from coordinate 1,269,372 downwards.
TTTAACCCAAACTATATTAATACACTGTAAGACACATAAATCAACTCTTTCAAAACGTATCAACCTCTTCATTTATTTCGAATTATTGTCAATTTACATACATTTTAAAAATGTATTGATATCATTCTAAAATCTATTGATTCTGGGAATTTGCACAACAAATTAACGGGATCTTGATGGGTGGTTGTCATGGTTCAGGTTGAAAAACTCGGGTTAGACTAGAATCAACGATGGCAGTGTACTATGCGTGGCACTTCCAACAAAGTCTTCAAAGGTCGACAAGGTCGACAGAGTTCTTTGCATGGTACATATGAGATTTGAAACATCCAGATGATTTTCACTTATCGCAGAAGCGTGTAGTTTTGCCATTCCTCTTAGATGGATGCCATTAAGCAATCTGGTCCTTCTCGAGGCAGCCAGGTCACACAACCGTGGATGGTCCAACCTAATTCTTCCAATACAACCCTTTCTTGCCCAAAGTTTTCTCAGGGTAACATCAAATCATCCCATCAATTTACGGTAGGTATAGTGTTTGTACTGTTCTTCATCTCGTGTATCGGTAATACTGATTTTTTTGGCGCTGATCCAAAATTTGCATATGGGAATCTTCTATTTCCAAATGGCTCTTCTCCTCATAATCGCATCTTGTAGCGATTGTTATATTTGCCATTATATCCAGTTTAGAATTTCACTTTCTTGCCTAAAGTTGCTCTTTAGAGCAATTCCAAATGTTTTTTGTTTAGTGCAATTTCAAAATTTTGTTTCAGTTTAGCAGGAAACCCTGTGAGTATAGAGGGGCGCAGTGCTTTTCCTGCTCTATTTCTGCCCGCGTTTTGGCAACATTGATTTATTGGGCGCGAAGCTAAACTCGCCGGATTTCTCGCTAAACTTTTAACCAAATAGCAAAACTTCGTCTTGCTCTAAGTCAACATTAGGCCTTATAGGGATAAGCAAACCCTTACCTCCACGTTTTAAGATTGAGTGTTTCTTCAAATTCTTTAAGGAATCCAACGACTTTCGCCTACTTTTCTAAATGCCGTCTGTTGTAGCTGAAAAATTTCCAAAGCCCAGCAAATCGCCTTTATATATTTATATTGAAAATGGGCTCCTTTTTAAATCCCCATTGGTTGTATATGTTGTAAGTGTGAAGCCTCGTCCGAACAACCTGCAGTTGTCTATACTTTACATCTATTTCTATACATTATTTTTTCTCTTCTCTCTCTCTCTCTCTCACTCTCTATATTTTCCTGTATCTCCTCTTGTATTATTGTGTTAAACATTGAATGGACCAAGCTACGTTTTGTTATGCAGACGCCAACAGGGAATTTCACGAAAATCATTTTCGTAGTTTTCCTTTTTGTGTGCAGAGGCCAGGGGAGTTTAGTAACAAGTTTCGGTATTCTTTTAGTACCTTCTTCAGGCCGAGGTACACCTGCAATATTTTTTTTTATATATTACTCTATATTCGTTTCTAAATTACATCGTATTTAACTTACGTTAAAGTACGTAAAATACTACGTGTTTTTTTCTTAGTCAAAATTACAATTTAATGTATGGTGATTAGTGACCGTTAATCGATAATTATTCAGAAATCGTGAGATGCGGTCAGGTGTGATGCAGGTTTCAGAAAAACATTTTCTTTATCGTGCCAACGTTTCGATCTTTATTGAGTTCATCTTCNTAAAGAACATTGCTTTAAAGTAACTAGTTTCTTTTTTTTTGTTTAATACCAAAATCCTGCATTATTTTCCGGACAACCCAATACATACAACGTAGCTCTCTGAGTGATAGAACAACAATTCTAAATGGAATGGTAAAACAGTGTAATACTAAGCATGCAATAATATAGTATAAACATAATAGTCATAAAAAACATATAGTACATACACGCATACATATACATACGCATATCCACATACATACACACATACAAATATACAGGGTGTACCAACTTCTATAGCAAAAAATGGTCTTATACAAACTCCAAGTTAGTTTTTTCTACGAATCGCGTGGTTCGACCAGATTTAACGTAACTTTTCCAACTAGCTTGGAAATGACAATAACTTTATTATTTTAAATGAGAATTCCATATTTTTGTTGTTCAATTAGATTCTAAAGCTTATTTTATGCTACTTTTATCGAAAGGAAAATTTTGATAGGATCGACCATTTCTGAGTTATGCCGGATGGAAGACGGGGGGTATGCTTTTTGTAACATGATGGCCCTCCCAGTTTATATCGAAAAGAATTAGCATTAGCAAGTAAATTTAGGATAGGAATCGTCTCAGAATAGGGTATAGATCATGAGGTAACTTTTAGGCTTAGCTTATATTAATTTTTGAATAAAAAGAACTCTTTTTATAAAAAATTAATTTTTTTTAAATCATCATCGAGTCCATTTTAGTGATGTTTAAAATAAATGCTCAAATACGCTCCCTGCTTTTGATGCGCAGAGCTCTGCTTGTTTCAGGAATTCTTCATTTGTGGCCTTTTCTATTATTCTGCGCTTATTTCTGTGCAAGCCGCAACAATCCGTTGTTCCAATTCTTCAAATCAAACATAGATATTTTAAAATATATTTACAATTAGAAAAGACAGCTAGAACTGAAGATAATACCATAACTCGGTCAAAACCAGTGAGAAAATATTTTTTGCTTGCGAAAGAAAAGAACAATCGCTCATAACTCGGAAACGGTCGTTCCAATCAAAATTTTCATTTCAGTAAAAGTGGCATAAAATGAGCTCTAGAATCGAACTGTACAACAAAAATATGGGAATCTCATTTAAAATAACAAAGGTAGTGAAATTTTCCAGCTAGATGAGAAAGTTATGTTACATCAGTTACCTCCAAGCGATTCCTAGCGATAATGAACTTGGAGTTTGTATAAGATCATTTTTTCCTAAAATGGGTGGACTATAGAAATTGATACATGCAGTATATACAATATAGAACATAAAGCATATGCTTAGTACTTATAATAATATATATAATGAAATATCATAATAAGGACAATGTAATATCGGATTAAACATAATAAAAAAAAGGAATAAAAACAAGACAAATGTTTTATTTATTTTTCGTTTATTTATTTGTTTATATATATTTTTGTATTTTTTCAAGTTAATTAATTAATTTATTTTTAAGAGTTTTTTATACTTTTTATATTTTAGAGGGAGAGATAGAGAGAAAGAGAGAGAAAGATAGATAGATATATAAAAAGAGAGAGAGAGAGAGAGAGAGAGAGAGTGAGAGAGAGGTATTGAGAATATTTTTAAACCGAACGTCTGAAAGTCCTACATAATATATGCTATGAAAATTGTGATGATAATAAATTCTACTTTTTTGTGTAGGCCATTTGTTTTGATCAAAATTAATAATCGTTATTATTAGAATTTTAATTTTTAATCATTTATTACAAAAACTCTTGTATTTTCGATCCAATCGGAGTATCTGTTAAAAAAATTCTTCACCACCGCCCCCGCCGACCGGCAGTGACAAAAAAGGAAAGAAGTTGAACGAAGAGGGCCGACTGTTCGAGGGGGTGGGTTTCGAAGGGGTCTGTCCTGCCGTAGACGCCATTTTGTTGTCGACGTCAGAGAGTGGGGATCATTGTCACCCTCTCCTTGGGGGGTTTGTGGTGTCGAAGGGGGGGAGAACAACTAATTATAAGGGTGGATCTTTCTGTCTAAAGAGGGAACGAGTGAAAGGGTCGTTTTGAGGGGATGGGGCGCCATTTTGAAGGGCGAACAGCCGCCCCGCACAACGCAGTTTCCCCCGTATCCGCTTAAGAGGGACGCCACCCTTAGGTGTCCGACCCCGACACACTTAACGGCAATATAAAACCAACCCTTCACACTGCTTTCCATTTGCTCTCCTAGATTTTTTAACATTTTTTTTACTATTGAGTTAAACAAATATGGGAACCCCTTTGGTGTTATTAAGCTTATTATTAATACTACAAAAGGTTCCCCTTTCACAGCGGATCCTTTCCCTTTTGTACCCTGTAAAAAAGGTAAAGCGGCAATTGCAGGATCAGAGATTATATTATTATGACCGGTCAATGTGGATTTTTTTACAAATAAGCTTCAGTTTAAAAATACGTCTTTTCAATCGTCAATACGATTTAAGTCAATCTTTTCCTCTTTGATAGAAAATTTGGACATATGTGGAAAAAAATTGTAGTCCGAGAGAACAAACACGTGAATTTAAAAGAGATACGATTAAGCTACGAGTCTCTTAGATCTACAAGGCTCTTTTTAACTTTTACTAAAATCTAAATTCAGTTTTTTAAGTCTATTCTTATAAAAATTATTTAATTCCAAATGGAAAATTAATTTTTGTGAAATATTCTGCTGGATATTTTCACATTGAAAAGCAAATTATGGAAGAAAATATACAATATGCTAAGAAATAAAGGCAAATATTGAGGTACTATTTACTGAAGAAAAGTAGTTCTTTTCTGAACGGAGGTAAACTCAACATTGATGTTTTTGTAATTTTATCTTGAACCTCGTTAAAATGATAAACCTGGTTCAGATTTGATCTAGGTTTAAACTGAGTTATTTGCTAAACCAAGTACAACTCAAAAATTTGCGTTTTTAAATTTATCTTGAACTCTGATGAATGACCTGTTTCAGCTTTGAACTGCCGGTTTCTCGGTCGATCTAGAATTAAACTGAGTTCTTTTCTGAACCGAGGTAAACTCCACAACTGATTATCTGGAGATCGTGAGATGCAAGAGATGAAAATTAATTTATACAATGATGTACGCAATATTGAAATTTTAGGCTTACTCTGAATATTTGTACTCACTCAAAGTGTCTTCTGTGTATACTTGATACTTTTTAAATTTATCTTGACAGCTATTACCACTTCCTCCTCGGACCGTCGACAATTCTCCCTGCCTCCAGGTACCTGGGGCTCAATGGAGATTCTTTTTCTCAAAAGTAAAAATAATAATAATCGGGCGCCACACTGTTTTTCGCTTTTTGGGGAACAGTGAACCCTCCATGTGAAATTTAAAAAAAAAAACACACGCAAAACAAGAAAAATAAAATAACTATATCCTCTATTTAAAAAAAAAATTAACAAAACAAGCTCTCTTCGGAAAACAAGAAAATAAAAGTTCGAATTTCGTCCTGGCCTTTCCTTCCGTCACAGCTCGGTTTCCCTTTCGCACAAGCAAACACTCCGACAGGAAGAAAAGTTTCCAAATTTAAAAAAAAAATCAAGTCCATTTTTCGTCAGAACGTCCACACCGACATGTTCAAGCCCGAGCCTCGCCTGTCTTCGCCGACGTCCTCGCTGAGCCTGGCTGGACATCCTTCAGCTTCCAGAGACCGCCCGCACGTCTTCGGCCTCTTCCCGGCCTTGCTCAAGCTTTCCGAGGCACCCACGTCATCCCGGTGCAAAAAGTTTTTTCCTTCTCATTTTCCACTTGTAACATAGCGTTAAATGATGAACCTGGTTCAGTTATGACATAGGTTTAAACTGAGTTCTTTCCTGAACCGAGTACAACACAAAATTTGGTGTTTCTAAATATATCTTGAACTTTATTGAAATGATCTGACTCACTTGAACTTTAACGTCCCTCGACGAAGATGAAATTGAATTCTTTACTGAACCGCGTCCTACCTTTAACCTAGGTTAAATAAATTAGTTCAGTTTTTCAGTGTATTTTGATTAAAATTATTTAATTCTCAAAGGAAAATTCACAATTGACCCTTTATGCTGTAAGGTTCATCGCCCCAGATTCCGTTATGAAAATGAACGTCACATTTATAGCAAAAGGCAGTGAACTAATTAATTTCTCTGTAAATCAGTTAAAAAGGTAGTAACTAAATGACTTTTGCATTCTCCTGGCGTCTGCTGGATGTGTTTTCATCTTGAAAAAAATATGGAAGAAAATCTACAGTATGCTAAGAAACATAAGCTAATATGGAGGTAACATGTCCGTTGCACCAAATTGGTTTTAAATTCAGTTCTTTTCTGAACCAAGTCAAACGCAAAAATTTCAGTTTTTTTATTTATCTTGAACCGCGTTGAAATGATGAACCTGGTTCAGTTTTGATCAAGGTAAAACTGAGTCCTTTACTGAACTGAGTACAACTCACAATTGTTTTTTTTTTTTACATTTATCTTGGTCTGCGTTGAAATGATCTGATACAGCTTTGAACGGCCGTTGATGGAGGGTACTTTACTGAACCGCGTACAAATTTCTCTTAACTTTGAATATTTGGTTTTCGCGTCAATGGCACAGGATCATTTGGTGACAGCGAATGGTTCGACCTTCTGTGTTACCCTACAGGATTTATTTTTCGTCGTAAGTGACAATCCAGTCAATAAACATCTCTATTTTTTGTTGTAAAAGCAATGAATGGAAAATATTGACGCTGCAGATTGTTACCGTCGGCCAATTTGTGAGGAACCCTTGCTAAGTCGTCGGACTTTCTTGAGTAACCTCCAATAACTTGGTAGCGACAGAAGAAATTTTCTAGGAAAGTCAAGGACCCAGCCAACATACGCTTGTCTTCTTCCATATTCCTATGATTCTAGCCGAATATGTATCACTTAAAACCTTCACTCAAACAAATATAAAATTAAAAATGGTACTACTTAAAAAAATCAAACCAGAACATTAGAAAGAAGCTTTACGGAAAATCCAACAGTGAAGAGATTGACCAATCAACGTTTTATTTGCAAAATCCTAATGTAAACACAAGTGTGAGAATTTATCTGTGTTTTATTTACCTCTAATCCTTTCAAACGGTCCAAATATTGTTGTAAGATAATCAATGGACGATTTTCTAACAGATAATTAAAAGTATTAAGGGCCGCCACATTTTTGCCTCTCAGTGTAGATAGTAAAATTTATATAAAAAAAAGGTAGATTTCATCTGGCGTGAGCGTCGGGTGAAGGGTCGGCCGAAGGCTCGAAAGAGGGCTTATTACTTGTTTTTATCCGGGTTTTCATTAAATAGGGAGTGTATTTGAAAGGGAGAAGTGGTAAGGGAGACAGTAATCAGGGAGCACAATCACCTAGGGAATACATTATGAAAGACAGACGGAGAGATAGACAAAAGTGCCCATGCTCCCCTTTGTCGGTTCCTAACCGAGAAGAGGACAAAGAGACTTTTCAGATATGAGAGTAAGAGAAAGACAAAAATCAGAGGATGAGAGAAAAGGGGTTTTCGTTCGGTGGGATCGGGTTGGAACCCTCGCCTAGAACCTATAGAGCTTAATTGCCACTCACGTCTGGATGATATACAAAAGCCTCTAATGTTTCATTGACTCTGGTCTTTCATTGGGTGAAATAACTTTTTGATTACGTTGAAAATAAGAACTCAGCGAACTTTTTTTTCAATGGGATTCGTTCTATGGTAAAGATGATCTACTCAAAAGACCCCCTTCTCAATTGTTCAATTATATTTTATTCTCTACTCGAGGAGCGGTTTATGTGAAAATCTAAACCTCGACTGTATAATGATCCCAACAGAAAATAATTGCAGGTTACGATCCTTTTTGGATTCAGGGGACTTCACTCAGGCGTTGGCCGAGTCGATAGCGGCCGAATGGTTAGGGTATCCGACCAGTATTGCCTCGCTAGCCGTCCTGGGTTCGAATCCCAGCATACTTCATGGATTTTTAATTATGAATTGTATGGAGAAAGTATCGTAGTTGTTTGATGTGGTGCGCGGTTAGTCGAACTCTAAACCCCCCTTGTATGATAGGAATTACTTTCGTAAATATTCAGTGTTTGGGAGATTTCTTTGTAAGTTAGTTTTTAGGCTTCTTTCCCAATGTATGTGAATGTGGGCCATTTAGTGGATGTTTTTGTGGTGTTTAGTTTTTGTTGATTGTATTTGGGTTGTAGCCATTATTGTGTGCTGTGGTTTGTATTCTTTGTAATTCGCTTTTCGTACTTGTCATTGGTTAGTGAGATTGATTGTAGTCAGCTATGTATTTCAGTGTTGCCATTTTGTGTCGGTGTGAGTGGTTTGAGCTTGCACGATTTCAGTTGCTGTCGGTTATCTGTGTGTCAAATTGTAGTTTGTCCTCTTTTTTTGTGCTTGTTAAGACTAGAAAGTTTGTACTGTCATTTGTTTCTATTTCTCCTGTGAATTGTATGTTTGTGTGCAATGAGTTTAGATCTGTCAGTATGTAGTTTATGTTGCTGTTGTCCATGGTAGATTATGGCGAGTATATCGTCTGCATATATGTATGATGTTATGTTTTACCATAATTTTGGGGAAGTATTTCTATTAAAAATTTTGTGGTAATATACAACTGAAGTTGGATTACCGGTTGGTGTGTATAGTCCGTCGAGATTAAAGCAGTTTTGTTGTGACGTAGTTTGTATTATGTTGTGCACGTTGTGTATATTCTTTATCACAGTTTTTGTGTAGTATCTTTCTCCTGCCTTTTTGAGAGATTTATGCATCCTTTATGCCATTTTTTCAGTTCCAACTTAAGCACACTCCGGTGCGGTAGTGGCGCTGGCCACATAGGTGGAGCGCTGCCTGTTTTTTCGCTAGTTGGTCTGCATGTTCATTTACTTCTATATATCTATTTCCCGGGACACATTTTAAGGTAATGTTGTGTTTTCTTAAAGCCATTAGGTAATTCAGGCACTCCCAGACAAGTTTGGAGTTGAAAAATATTTACTGCTGCCTGACTGTCAGTATGTAAATCTGTACACCTTTCATATTTTTCTTCCGCCCTTTTACCCCTACACCGCCTTGTACCCTCTTCGATACATCGTACCTTACAAGGCCTCTTCCTGAAACTTGGGGCTACCAACGAACTTAAGTAAAAACTTTAAATATTTAACCGTCATAACTGACTTATTAAATGATTTCAATTAAGTATACTTTTTATCTAAAGTCTTGGTTGAATTGGTTATGGAAGGTTAGGGATGAAAAAGTTAATGTCATGAGCGGGATCCGATTACACGACATTTGAAAATATGGCAAAAAGAGGTAAAATTAGAAAGGTTGTAAGTTGAGATGAGGAATTGGTATCGGAGTGTACATTTTTAGGGGAGGGAGAAAAGAGAGTTTCTTTTGGAGAAACGTACTGCGGCAGTTTTCGTTTCGAAACCTTTGAAACCGTTATCACAGAGCCAACTACTACTTACTGAGAATAGAGTACATTGAATTTGTCGTCGAGGTGTTATATTTTTGTATTCGCAGAATATTACAAGATAATCAGCATATTACACAGCTTGCACAGGTGAAACGATTGAAGTAAAGATTTGATTTATACATACACAGAAAAGTACATATAAACTTTGTTTCTTACTATAAAAATATGTTAGCCTTCTTGCTACGTCACTCGGTAGTGTACGGTCTGGATGAAAAAATAAATGTAATTATTTACCGAGGTTTCGACCTCTTTTAAGGCCATCATCAGGGATAAACAATTTTAAATATTTTTTTCAATTAATTAATCTTTTTTGTAAGGTTTTGGTTGAAATGAAAAATGGCAAAAAGAGGGAAAATTCGAAAAGTTGTAGGTTGAAATGGGACGTTGGTGTCCTAGTGGATCGAAGTCACGATAGGTCAAGTGGTGAGAGCTGCGGCGTATTTAGTCGAAGGTCCTGGGTTCGAATCCCGCTCGGGACGCTAACATTTTCATCTCAACCAACAGTTTAAATAAAAAGTAGAATTAATTGAATTAAACAACGTTTTACTGTACATCAATACAGCGAGTGATTGTTTACGGCATAATGTGCTTGTTTACAAATTAATCTATAACCACTTTTCTAGGTTTTTGCTAATCGTTTATTATCTATCCTGTTTGTGGGTAGCGTACAAGCAATTTTATATAATATAAGCGGGATAATGAACAAATGTAGTTTGATCATCTCTGATCATCCTGGCCATTCCTAAATGGATTGAACTAAAAACTAATCGTTCCATTATAAATTAATAAATAGGTAAATATAATGTTCGATAATAATAATCTGTTTGCTTATCTGTTAATAACGGGTTTGCCTCTCAGACCAATTTCCCGCTTCTCGCCGTCTTCAACTGCGTTTAACCCCGCCCCGAGGAATATCGAGTACTCTGGGGTGAGTGTGTGACGTCTGGAGAGTAAAAGTAAGTTATTAGCGAGAGTGGAGAGGGTTCAACCCCGCCCCGAGGAATATCGAGTACTCTGGGGGAATGAATGTGACCAGACATCTATGTTTGTGGTGATGTATATATATGTATTGTATGTTTTGTTTTTATTCTGTATTTGACAACCTGAGGTACAAACGAGAGACTAGCATTCTAGAATATCAACGTAGTATATATCTGAAATCAGAGAGTCAGTAACCAGATCGAGATGCTCAAATGGCTGCAGTTTAAAACAAAATATGCGCGAAAGAAAAGAAAAAGATGGAAAACACAAAGAGGGCCGGCGATGACCTCAGCTGTTTGTTGGCCCATAAACTTCCCACTTATTATTATTATTATTTCAACTGCGTTGTATTAAAGTAAAGCACAATAAAAAAAATAATAATTAAAAAAAATAATACGGCTGAAAAAGTATGTATTAGAAATTAGTTAATAGTAAAAATTTGAAACCAGACTAAAAAATATTAAATATGTATTTTTTGTTGATTATTCAGAAATCGTGAGATGCGGTCTGGTGTGACGTGTAGGTTGAAGAAAAACATTTTATTTATTGTGCCAACGTTTCGATTTTTATTGAGATCATCTTCAGGGCCTGGGATTTATAAACATTGTTTAAATTTTACAAATACAAGTAGGATGTGGAAAAAAATTATACAATTCTAGAAATTTTCGACTTAATCAAAGTAGTACAAATACTTTGATGGAATGTAAAATTTCTAGCATTGTATAAATTCTTTTTTTTCACATCCTACATGTAGTAGTATAAAAGTATATTTAGAAAAGAAAACAAAATATTACATTTTTTACAAAATAACAAAATAATACACATCCTACATGTATTTGTATAATTTAAACAATGTTTATAAATCCCAGGCTCTGAAGATGATCTCAATAAAGATCGAAACGTTGGCACGATAAAGAAAATGTTTTTCTAAAACCTATGTCACACCAGACCGCATCTCACGATCTTTAAATAATAATTTAGAAATTAGTTAATTTATAATAGTTATTTTTCAGTTTTAGTTTTTTGAACAGATTCTACTCGAGCGTTTTCCGTTTTGTTCGAGTTTCACACCGATGTGATGAACTGTGTTGGATTAAACGTCTTACTCAGAGAGATTGAGCCGTTCTTCTTTTAAGAATGAAATAAAAGAAACTGAACCCATTGTAGGTATAAAAAAACAGACTGCTTAGATTTTTCTTGGGAGGCGAGGGGCTTTAGGTGAGCAGATGGCTCAGGTAGCGAGAGTGGATAAGGTTCTAATCTAATATGACAAGGTAAGTGAACCAAGCAGTATTCAGTACAACAAACACAGTGTGTCTATTATACATACACAAGGGATCAGAGCGGCTCCCTAACTAAATTAGCTATCACGGGCCAACTGGTAAAGCAAATGCTCTCCTCAGGGACTAGTCTCCCTAACATCTCTACAAAATATTAATTCTCTTCTCCATCCCCTCTCACTAACCGAAAACTGATTTGAGCCCCCTTTTCACTGCCATCCGCCCCCTAATCTATCCCAAGGGCGAAAAATAAATAGGGTTGTTCAAAGAGGGTGGATTGCAAATGAAAACCCAACCGCTGTCCTACCCTTCGAACCCCGTACACAAAACTTCCGTCTAATACGGAATAATTATGCTGTAAAAATAATATATTTACTAACTATAACGGTCCAACGATCAAGCAAACAAGTGAAATCATTCACTTATTTCTTAGGCACGGGCTTATTATATGCTTTTACAACCCCACCCTCCTTTCTAGTGCCATTCTTAACTCAATTTTTCTTACAGCTTTCAGTATTTAACAAGCGTAGAAACAACATCAAATCGATATAAAATCGATGAAAATAAGATTAAAACAACACAATATTTTGTGGATTTATCGGCCAACTCATTGAAGGTAAGGTGATTGGTTAATTTTAGTTATGATTAGGAAGAATCTGGTCAATGAAAGATTTTTCTACTTTAAATCTTCGCCAAGCTTTCGGCACTTTATTGCACCTTCTTCAGGGCTCTAAAAAAGGATATTTACATTTATAATTTTTGCCTAATCTAAGTTCAAAATGTGTATCAATATGCATATTTTTGAACTAACTAATTTTTGATAAAATAAATATAAATTTTCGGATTTTCATGTCAAATCAAAACTTTTTTTGCTCTTCCTCCCTTTTTATTATAAAATGACTAGATTAAATACAAATATCACAGTTAGCAAAGTGTCTACATAAAAAACAACTAGAACTAGTGTGGGTTTTCTGGTAGTACGGTTTATTTCCTCTACAGCTTTGCTATATGTGATATTTTTAATTAGTCTAGTCATTTTATAATAAAAAGTTAAAGTAAAAAGGTGAGAAAGAAAGAGAAAATAAAAATAAAAAATGTTTTAGAAATCTACAAGAACAGAAAGAATTGTTTTTGGAGAAAAACATTAAGTTTTAACCAACCGTTAAAGCACTTAAATACAAAAAATAGACAATTTTAGAGCTCAATTAGTCGGAGGTAAATTTTTCTCTTTGATGTCCGATATTCCGGGCTTAAAAATTCATACCTACTCTGTATTTCGTCCAAATTAAACATTCTTACAAGATTTAGAAAGATGTTTCTGCTTGTATACTATATCAACAATGTGTGGTGATTAGTGACCGTTAGTCGATGATTATTCGGATATCGTGAGATGCGGTCTGGTTTTAGAGGTTTTAGAAAAACATTTTCTTTCTCGTACCAACGTTTCGAGCTTTATTGTGATCGTCTCAGGGCTCAAATTGTTTGTTTTCTGCGTAATTGTGCCATTCTTGTGTGTCGTGTTGAGAGTGCCGGGCCTGAAGATGATCTCAATAAAGATTAAAACGTTGGCATGATGTTGAGAAAATGTTTTTCTGAAACCAACATCACACCAGACCGCATCTCACGATTTCTGAATAATTATATCAACAATGTTAGATTTGAGATGTCTATAAGTGGAAAAACAATTATGAAATTAACAAAAATCTCTCAAACGTTTTCTTTTGTATTTCAGGTTGTCACTTATTTACGGAGATTTGATTTTAGATTGGATTGTGCCAGTAATATTAGTTTATAGTATTGTAAACCGCTATTAAGTTCCATGAGGATCAGTGGAATTAATTCAAATTTATCATCATTTTCGTGTTTTTACGAAAAGGAAACGGAATCATTTGGAAGGCGAAAAATTGAGGCAAAACCCTGTACATTAAACTAACAAAAAAATTTAAATTTCTTATAATAAATAACAATGATAAATTGTAGAAAATAATAAGATCGTATTAAATGAAATTAGTTATATGAAAAAGTACATAAACCAAAAGATGCTTCCCGTAAATAAGCCGAAAAATTCATTTTTAAATATACTTGAAATTCCATAAATACGAATTTTTTAGCAAACAGACTTTTTTGGGTAGGGTGGGCCGTACGTAATTTTTTCTCTTCGATTTCTGATGTTCCGTACTTAAAAATTCATTTTTAAGTATACTTGAAATTCCATAAATACGAATTTTTTAGCA